>NW_003546253.1:292227-380077 GCF_000090795.2 Amphimedon queenslandica | reverse complement strand
CCTCCTCAGAATCTTGATGGTTTCAATACCTCATCAATGAGTTTAAGGATCACTTGGACAGAGCTATTGGAAGATGATCAAAATGGTGTTATCATTGGCTATAACATTTCATACTTTTCTCTACCAGCTGTTGGTCAGCCTATTAACAACTTTACATCTGATACTAGTTATAATATTTCTGGACTTGATGTTTATACTGATTACAATGTATCAGTAGCAGCATACACTAGTGCTGGAACTGGACCATTTGATTCTGTTATAAGGAGAACGGATTCCACAGGTTAGTAATTGTATCGTGTTTAAGTCATCATTATTCATTTTTTTCATAGTACCAACATCTCCTTCGGATGTTAGCTACATCAATATTAGTAGTACTTCAATTGAAGTGTCTTGGAATCCTCCTACTGATTTCAATGGTCCTAATGAAGGTTATGTAATAACATACATTAGGCTGGAGAGTGATACAGAGTCAATGAGTACTAATCGATTGACTGGTACATCATTTGTGATTGAAAACTTAGAGAAATATGAACAATATAGTGTGACAGTAGTAGCATTTACTGATAAAGGACCTGGTGCATCTAGTGATGTGTTATCTGTTTTAACAGATGAAGACTGTGAGTTTAATGTATATTTAACTTTTTATAATTATTTTTGCTCCTCATGCAGTACCTGGCCCACCATCTAATGTGTCAACTATGTCAACTAATACTTCTATTAGTATAACTTGGTCTCCTCCATTGGATCCTAATGGTCTATTGCTCAGTTACTCTATTAATGTCACCCTCAATTCAACTTATGCACAATATCTCTCATTTGATGTTATGACTATGTCAGTGTCTCAAAATATCTTCTCTTACACTTTATTTGACCTCCTACCTTTTGCTGGTTATGATATATCACTTCAAGCTTCTACCTCTGTTGGGCTAGGAACCCCTGCCATTGAAACAGAAACAACTCTACAAGCAGGTTAGCTCAAGCCTCATGGTTGCATTACTATTATCATTAGTTTGTGCTCTAGCAATGATAGCCTTTGGCATAAAAGCTATAATGTCATTCTTGGTTTTTTGTTATTATTTTTAGCTCCTGCTGCTCCTGTTGCTAATCCTATGGCTAGTCCAGTCAGTTCAACAGCTGTTAATGTTTCATGGCTCCCTCCAAATCTATCAAATTGGAATGGACTCATTACTAACTATACAATAGAGTACAGGACCAATGATGAGTACATTAGGCCCTCTATTGAAGTAACTGCTACTTTATCATCATTTGCTAATTCTGATGACCCAAGAGCTGCTACAAGTGAGTATATACTAATAGTTAAAATATAATATGACCTTTTCCTTGCCTCTTAGCTCCATTACAACTTGAGTCTATTATTATTCCAAGTCTTCATGAATTTGTTAATTATTCTTTTATCATTACCTTATCAAACAGCATTGGCCAAATCTCTTCATTGCCAGTTCATATCGTCACGCTGGAATCAAGTAATGTCACATGATTTGTGTCTCGTGTGATATTCTTTTCTCCTATAGCACCTAGTGGGCCTCCTCTTGATGTATCAGTTATAGTAGATAGTCCTTCGACTGCTCGTATTAGCTGGTCACCTCCTATGTATATTGACAGGAATGGAATAATAGTGAATTATACTGTTAGGATTATAACTACTGTTAGAGGGACTATTAGGGAGACTAACATTTCTAATGTATCTGGTAATTATTATGATGCCTCAGGTAAGTGAAAGAATGAGAGATGTGAATTAATGCTTCTTTTTGAATATTTTAGACCTTCCTCAGTTTGCATCATTTAACGTGACAGTTGCAGCTGCTACTAGTGTAGGACTGGGCCCATACTCTCCCTCTGTATCAAACATGACATTTGAAGGAGGTAAGTATATATATATATACCGTAGGTCGGGATATATTCGCGGCTGCTTATTTTCGCGATAATAAAAACTAATAAAAAGGTTCAATTAAATACCATGGAAACCAATCGATTGTTGCTATGACAATAAGACCACGTGTTTATACAATTACAGTGTTCAGCAGCTAATTATCTATTCTTTAGCAGCTTTAGTGGGAGCCATCCGGCTCTCCATCCGCTATCTTCTTGTATCATTTTGTATGGACCACTACCTTCGAGCTCTTTGCTGCAAATCCTTGCCGCTCCACTTGCTGGCGATAATTAACCACGCCCAACTTAATAAATGGGTGGAGAGTCCCAAGAATGGGCCAAGATACGGCGAGGCAGAGTGAAGAGAGTAGCTCTGGTTGAAACAGCTCCAAAGAGACCAAGGATTAGTAACAGCAAGAAGAACAACAGCCCAAGAACACTGCAACAGAGTCCTTTGCTATTAATATCGCGGATTTTTCAATTAAAATTGCATCTGGTAACCATGGTAATTGCTGAGTGCGGGAAAAAATCGCGAAAATAAGCAGCCGCGATTATATCCCGACCTACGGTATATAATCACAGCTGCTATACATGTACATGTATACTAAATTACTAATGGATATTAAGGTCCATATACTATACTGTGTTATAATTATTACTCACTCTTGTAATTCTGTTTCTTGTAGTACCATCAGCCCCTGATCCTGTAATTGTAAAGAGAAGGAATGATACAGCCATACAGGTTAATTGGACTAGACCAGCTGAGCCTAATGGAATTATATTAGGCTACTTGATTTATTATATTGGAACTAAAAATAATACTGGCACTGTAAGATAAAATAATAATGTAATTAAATCTCAATTTATATTATTTTGTCTTATTTTTTAGGAATATTCAAATATCAATGTTCTTATTATTATCAATGTGACTGATCCAAATACACTCTCTTATCTGATCACTAATCTCCTTGCTGATACACAATATTTCATCAACGTTAGTCAGACAATTATTTACTTCTTTATTATTATTATTATTCATTATTATCATTATTTATTTATTCATAGGTAACGGCTTATACTTCAGCAGGTCTAGGTGCAGTTGGAGATGGTGATTCTATTCTATTACCCACCGGAAGACGTAAATACTAATCATCATCATCAGTAGCAATATATATCATATTCTCTTTTCCTTTCCTCTAGCTCCAACAGTACCACCTAATGTTACTATAGGAACACCCCCTACTGGTGGCACCAGTGATCCCACAACTGCCACAACGATAAGAATAGAAGTCACAATACCAGAGGAACTTAATGCTAATGGTCCACTGACGAGGATTCGTATATTGATACGTATTTTTCTATCTCGAAATGATACAATATCCACCTGGTATGAGAGTCAAAAATTCCCAAATTCTGTGGCACCACCATGGCAGGCGACTCAACTACCATTAAATCAAGGAAATAGGAGGAAGAGACAGGTTTCTATAGCTATAATATTCATTATTATGCTGCTTAATTACCTCCTCTCTCTAGGCTGGCGGTGAGACTGTAGCTGAGACCATAGGTACTAACAACTCGTGTGGTCCTAATGACATCGTTTGTAACGGCCCATTAAAACCAGGGACCCAGTACCAGTTCAAGTACAGGGTGTATAATAGTGATGATGATGATTCCTATGTGGAGAGTCAGTACTCTGGCCCCATTAGAACAGGTAGTGCACTTTGCAACTGTTGGTAAACATAATTTTACTGTATATATATATATACAGTATATGCTGTGACTTGAACCATCTCTCTTATTATTATTATTATTATTATTACTATTATTATTATTATTATTATTATTATTATTATTATTATGTCTCCTCTCTCTCTCTCTCTTCTCAGATCCAATAGCTGAGGAAAATAATACTGGTACAACAATAGTGATTGCAGTGGTTGTGGTTCTATTGGTCATTATATTATTGATTGCTATTCTTGTTATTGTTGTTATTATTGTCCTTAAGAGAAGGAAAAGAAAAGCATACTCTTTTGCTGCGTAAGCAATTCATTCATTAATAACTACCAATTAATATAACTCCTAATGAATATTAATAAAGCACTGATAAACAAAAATGGTCATTGTAATGATTTTTCTCTTTCTTTTGTCTCTCCCTCTTTCTCTTCCTCCCTCTCTTTTTCCCTCGACCTCTTCCCCTCTCTCCTTTCCTTCCCCCTCTCCCTCTAGATCCTTCAACGGTAAAGAAGAGCTCATCACAGCTGGTGAAGGAAAGGGAGCCACTTTATCTAAAGCAATTCAATTAACTCCGACAGATCCAACCATAGTCCCTCTTACTGAAAACACTATTGTTAATCCGACCGCTGTGAGGGTGAGTCCCTGTCTAACGAGAACTTAATTACTTTTTAAAATTAGACGGCTTCTGTCAAAGCCACACCCAACTCTCGTAAAGTGTACTTGAGGGATTTCCCAAGCTACGTTGAGGACATGCTTAATGATGCTGGATTTAAGTTCTCTGAGGAATACGAGGTAATAGGAATTAAATATTTATTTTAGCATTTAACTTAAGGGCATCAGGAAGTATAATAAATTAGGGGTGTTTCCAGAGCCATTTTGTGGAAAAAGTATAGGCTATAGTACAGGGTATTTTTTAGAAATTTTTTAAAATTGCCCATAACTTGAAAAATTGAAGTCGGAATCAACTCAAACTTGCTACACAGGTTCAGGACATCAATGTGTATCAGAAAATGTAATAAAAATTGGGGGTGATTTTGGAGCCATTTTTTGGAAAAAACCATGGGCTATAGCCTTGGGTATTTTTCAAAAATTTTGGAATTTTCTTAAAATGGTCGTAACTCGAAAAATTAAAGTCGGAATCAGCTCAAACTTTCTACACAGCATAAGGACATCAATATGTATCAGAAAATGTAATAAAAATTGGGGGTGATTTCGGAGCCATTTTTGGAAAAACCATGGGCTTATAGCCTTGGGTATTTTTCAGAAATTGGCTCATTTTTTATAATGGCCGTAATTTGAAAAATTGAAGTCGGAATCAACTCAAACTTTCTACACAGCATTAGGACATCAATATGTATCAGAAAATGTAATAAAAATTGGAGGTGATTTTTGAGCCATTTTTTGGAAAAAACCATAGGCTATAGCCTTGAGTATTTTTCAAAAATTTTGGAATTTTCTTAAAATGGCCGTAACTCGAAAATTAAAGTCGGAATCAGCTCAAACTTTCTACACAGCATAAGGACATCAATATGTATCAGAAAATGTAATAAAATTTGGGGGGGATTTCGGAGCCATTTTTTGGAAAAAACTATGGGCTATAGCCTTGGGTATTTTTCAGAAATTGGCTCATTTTTAAAAATGGCTGTAACTCAAAAAATTAAAGTTGGAATTAGCTCAAACTTTCTACATTGCATAAGGACATCAATATGTATTAGAAAATTCAATAAAAATCTTTCATTTTTTCGGAGCCATTTTTTAAAAACCATGAGCTTTATTTTTAGAACTCGGCCCATTAAAATATACTTATAACTCAAAAAATTTTAGTCCAAATCAGCTCAAACCCTGTTGGTATATATATATATATATATATATATATATATATATATATATATATATGTACATGTATATGTACATGTATCATCTATTTTTATATTTATAGAAAGTATCAGCTGTTGGACTAGATCATTCTAAAGATGCGTCACTCCTTCCTGAGAACAGAGCTAAGAACAGATACACTAATATATTGGCCTATGATCACTCGAGAGTCAAACTTGAGAGCATCGACGATGAACCAGGATCAGATTACATCAACGCAAACTACATACCAGTAAGAGATGCGTGTAATCACATAATAGTGATAAATATTGGCAACCTCAATAGAGGATGTTGGCTGACCTTTTCTCTATCTTCAACTCTAATATACATATATCCCTTTATACTGTATAGCCACTTCATTTTGGGGGTATATAATTTTTGCGGATTTTCCGTATCCACAAAAGTTAATTCCATAAAATTATCCATATCCCCATATAAACACGTGTGCTTTAAAATAAGAACCACGAAAGTTAATTCGTGAAAAAAGACTTGTAGCCTGATTTGCGAAAGTTTTATTGCCTTGAAACTTTGTGGCTATACGGTAGCTTCTTTCACTTTTGTCAGCTTTAAAAAATTTTATGTATGCATGTATTTTTTTCTCTCTCTCAGGGTTACAGGATGCGTAGAGCCTATATTGCAACACAAGGACCTTTACCATCAACCTTTGATGATTTCTGGAGGATGACATGGGAACAGAATTCGCACGTTATTGTAATGCTGACTCAGCTCGTTGAAAGAGGAAGGGTGAGGAGATTGTAATAATAATATTTTTATTTATTGTTTTATTGTTTGTTCTAGACGAAATGTCATCGCTATTGGCCCGGAGCACAGCCGGAAGTTTATGGAGAAATAAACGTAGACATGTTAAGCGAGACTGAGAAGAGTGACTGGATAGTGCGGAAGTTCAAGATCACAAAAGTAAATCAGCTAATTAAAAATAGTCAATATTATCATAATATCATCACATTGTAATTTAAAGGAGAAGAGAAGCCGTACAATAACACACTACCAGTTTGTATCATGGCCTGATCATGGAGTCCCCGATGAAGCCGGACCTGCTCTGGATTTTGTACGGGAAGTACATGAAGTAGCTTCATCAGCTTTCGGACCTGTTATAGTCCACTGCAGGTAATAACACTATGACCCTCTTTCTCCTTCATTTTGACCTCCTTACTTCTTATATAATTTCATTTAAACTTATCTCTCTCTTTTTCTTTTAGTGCTGGTGTAGGTCGTACAGGAACATTCATAGCACTGGGTACACTGCTCCAGCATATTAAGGACCATGACTGGGTTGACCTCTTTGGACTGGCTAGTGAAATGAGACAGCATCGTAACCACATGATCCAGACCGAGCCTCAATACGTCTTCATTCACAAAGCAATGGTTGATGCTTGCAAGAGCAGCATGAGCAAGTTTGGTGGTGGCATTAAAGTATTACCCAGTTTTCCAATTTACTCGAACAGTAAGAGATAGGAAAAGAGAGAGAGGGAGGAGAGAAAAACTTTAATCATAATATTTTTTTGCCTTTAGTTGGTCCTGCATCACAGCTGAGCGATTTTTATGGTGACATGCTAAGCGAAGAGGCTTCCTATCAATACCAGAAGACTTCAGGAAATGGAAAAACTTATGATGAATCAACTTTCTAAATTATTATTATATTATTCATCAGTACCTCATAATCATTTCACACGCATTATTATTAATATTATTATTATTATTGTGTATCACAGTCTTACATATTTACTAATGTCTTTTCCATGTCTCCTACTTAATTCATTTTGTGTTTATTTTTGTTACTGATCGTGCCATATTATTATATAGCGTTATCATTATTGTAGTGAGTATTATCAAGATTATGTAATTTTTGTTGTCAGATCATTTGTTAAAAGTCATATTATTTATGTGAAATAGTGATAATGTTTATAAGATAAAAACACCTGGTTTCATTTTTGAATGCTACTATATTATAGTTTTAAATTTCAATTAAATAAAACTAGAAAACGATAGCACATGACATCATGTACTCTTAAAAATATTACAAAAATGAGACTCAATCAATGATAACATTTATAGCCAAAATGGCTTCAATGTCCATCAAAATTCAAAATGATTTTAGTTTCTTTTTCTCTTCCTTTTTGTTGGTATGCTAGCTACAAGAAAAGAGGAAGAAGACAAAAATGGAGACAGATCTTCAAGGGAAGAGGACGAAGAGGGAAAGGATGGGGATATGGGATTATTGAGGTAATTAGATTGAAACAGCCAAGCTCGTTGACAGTGCAATAAATCATCAATTGGTATGTATTTATATCCATTATATGAATCTTTTAATATCCATGAGTCGGGGATCAGTCTTGGACGCCAGGTCACGAGGTATTCTGTTTCTGATTTGCTTTTAAAAGTATTCCTTTGACCAACAATCTGTTAAAATGAAAGCAAACATTCTCATATTGAAACCAAAAGTTGATTATAATCTAAAATTAATGGATTTTGTAAACGTAATATCAAATAACAATAACAGTACAATAATTTAATTTTGCATACCTCTCCTTTTAATGTAATCACAGTTTCTGGTACTGATCCAGCAGTTTTACCATTTGATGATGTTTCTTCTTCAGCTGCTACTGATGACATGTGTTGAGATATCAGTGATTTCCTGATCACTGATAACGTTCTTGAATCAACTGGATCACTATGTATCAATCCACCTGAGAAAAGAGATCAGTATTAAGTTATGTTGAACCAGAGATAATTTAATATGGCTGAATTGATTATGTGGCTGAACACACACACACACACACTCACTAATCTTTACCATTTATAGCCAATGGTTGAGGTGGGTTTAGACTACCTCTAGCATTAAGATAGTGTTTATGAGTCTGTGATTTCATCGCATTATCACCATTACCACTAGCAGAGTCTGTCTCATCAGTAGTCCCAATAGAACAAAGACCATCTCCATTTTTAAGACTCTCCTTCCCTGCTGTGTGCTCACTGCCAGCAGTATTTATATCTTTCTTTTTTTTCTTTGAGATAGATGGAGATGGTGAGGGTAGTAAATGCAGTTGGAGGTGATGGTGCAGTGCATCTAGTGACCAGAAGGACTGATTGCAGCCATTCATTATACACTTGTGTGGTCTCTCCTTCGTGTGTCGTCTCATATGCTGCCCGAGCCACTGTTTCTTTTGGCAGGGAACGTTATAAACCTTACAACCTTCCCAGAGACACATGACAAAGTCTTGTGAAAGGAGAGGGTCGACATGAAGTGATTTAACATGATCCACAAGTTCCTGGACTGTCTCAAACGGCTCAGCCGTGCAACCAGTCCATTTGCAGCAGTTTTTACTCTCTTCTCCTCTTCTTCCCCTTGCCTTTGGGATAGAAGAAGGCAGGAAAGATGCCATTGCTGGTGGTACGAGCCACCCCTACTACTAATAACTAGCCGGGCAGTAACATAGCGCGGGCAATGGCGGCAAAATTGGTTAAGTAAAAGAGGTGTGGTTATTGCCAACCACACCCATCTAGTTATTAAGTCTTAAGATGGCTACCAAAACATAAGAGGTGCAAAGTTCATCCGTTTAACCTTTCCAGCTTTCCTGTATCCTTTGTGACGGCTACCTTTGCACTGGTTCCACGTAATAGATCACACAAGTCTATATAGTAGAAGAGAAGAAGCAGACCTGTCCATTTTATCTACTTTGACTGTAGACCAACTAATTTCTGTTACAGCTTCTTACATAATGTCTTCAGAAGGTCCTTCACATAAACGCTGGGTCCCTCCTCCTCGTCCAGTGGTAGAAGAATCTAAATTCTGGCGGAAAGCAAAGCAGAACCCACTCGTACCAATAGGTATAACCCCGGTTATAACAATGATTAATTATAATTTATTTATTATTTTTCCTCAGGTTGTATCGGTACTGTGGGTGTACTTTGTATGGGTCTCCTCTCATTCAAGAGAGGGAATGTGGTCATGTCACAGAAAATGATGCGTCTTCGTGTCTTATTTCAAGGAGGGACAGTACTTGCTCTTGTAGGGGGCATAGCCTTAGAGGCTAAAAATCACTGACCACACCTACAAACTATTAATGCTAGCTATGCTAATAATAATAATTAATTTATCATAACATATTCACTATCACTCGATATTTATTTTGCTATGTAGTTGATTAATTAAATTTTTTGAAATGTTGGATTCCTCATTTCCTGTTGACCGTAAATAGTGAATAGCGTTAACTGACAATGAATAATAATTAAACTGAATTTATAATCTAACACAGCATTCCAGAGGGGGCAATGTTCAGAGGTCATGATGCTCCAGCTCATTAAGTTATTATAACGTATCATAATCTCGACCAAATAATTTGTGCTATGCATGCAGACTTTTATTTAAATACTAAATTAAAAAAAATTGACATTAAACTTTATTTTCTATTTTGTCACTGTGTTCCTGCTGTGTTGTTGGTAGTATTGGTTCGGGTTTCTTTGGAGGCTGATAGCTATAAAGGAATGTAGCTCCTATGACCAATACTGTTCCAATACCAAATTTACTACATAAAGAATAAAATGAAACAAAATCTTGCTAATAAAATTAGGATGCTAAACACACAAAGGTACCACTAATCAAAAAATTAAAAACTGTAGGTGTTAAAGATAATTTAAACGAAAATAATATTGCTTAGTACACATATTACTTTATATTTCTATAATACCCATAAATAGGATTGGTTTATATAGTTTTATAATAAACATAAACTGATAGCAGGCCCCACAAACAGAGGAGCAGTGAGATTATTATGAGCTAAAGATAAACAACATGACAAGTGCTTAGTAATGAAAGCAAAAATGAGCTAAATCACAAAGATATGAGTGACTTCTTTTGGGACAACAATAAAAGATGGCCACAATACTGAAAGGTACAATTGTATTCAAACAAAGATACTGCTAGAACTTTCTTCCTTCACAAGAACAGCATCCATCATTATACAGATGCTTTATTTGCCGATATTACTTCTACTGTAACATTTCCAATGCAATGACATGTATATTCTTACATGGTGGGATCAAAGTCTCCCAGGAAGAAATAGGAGAGAACAGATGACACAACAATGGAAACAGCAGTAGCAAAACCTTTTAGAATATTGTCAGCATATTTTATGACAGTAGCAACAATAAGACCACCTAAAGCCTTAAAGAAAGAGAAAACAAAAATAATAAATAAAGATAGAGGTGTTATTTTTAAGTGAGCATGAGATTTGAAAAAAAAATCAAATTAAATTAAGATATCTGATGAATACACATTAAGGAGGCAACCTTGTAACTGCCACCCACTAACATGACACAAAGTGTACACACACGTCATACTATATACCTGTAGTGCAATGACAGTCCACACCACTATATTATAACCTTGAAAGAACCCATCCTTCATCACTTTATTGTAATCAGTGACAAATACTGCCATTAGACCAAAAACCAGTCCCAGTATACCTAGTGAATAGCACAGGTTGAGTGAAAATGAGGAATACAATGAACTCTTGAATGACTGTAATTATCAGTTGTAGTTGTACACTTGAAATGATTCACAAGAAACCACCTCTTATCATCTTCATCCCCTACCTAGCTGGATGTTCCTAATCCATATAGATGTCTCTGATCCTTTTAGCATCTTCTCAAAGTACACACCACTGAACCCACTGCTAACACAAGCCAACAGGACAGCAACCAGCCCAACTAACTTCATCGAATTAGTTGAGTTGGTATTGGTACTACTTTCTGAACCTCCTGATGGCCACTAAAGAAGAGCAAATTAAAACCATGCAATCAATAAAGTACAAAAGTTTCATATATAATAATTAAATTTGCCAGTCTATGGGTAAAATTAGTATTCTTCCATTAATTACTATGTTTTTGGTATGACTCTGAGGTTAGCATGTCATGTCAATAATAGTGGAAATTGAAGTGATTCCATTCAGCACTAGGCTGCTTCTATATTCACCACCTAATCTCCTTATCTTGAACTTATAAATCCAGTCACTATAGCTCTAGTGTCTCTGTCTGATATGTATGGCATCACTTCCCACTATCTCCAAACCATGGACTTATCAAAATTCAATTAGCACAAAATAGAGTAAAGATTGGAAAGTGGAAATTGTCACCTCTCCCACACTCTCCCCTCCTTTACCCCTCTCTCAATAAACAATCACACAATGTACATGTACAAGTGGATATTGATAAACAAACAAAATACATACAAACATGTACATGCATAGGCTTCATAAAATAAACTTATTATGAGGTACTACACCTTTCTTAACTAACCTGTACTAGTGCCACTGCTAGTGTGAGCATACCCAGTGCCAGCCACTGGCTCTTTAGTATCTGCTTACGAAGAAGAGTTACAGCAAATATAGCTGTTGTCAATATTTTCAATTGATATGTAACCTAGCCGGAATAAGAAAGGAAGTGTCATTTAGCAAGTATGAGATGCTAAGTGCAAAAGATTTTAATCTTTGCAAACTCCAAGTAAAGTAAAGGAAATAAAAAGCTAATCATAATTCATAATTAAAACACAATATAAATACTAGTATAATTCTCATAATCCCATAAAGCTCAATGATTGACCAATGAATGGGCATACACTATAATAGTACAGTACTTGTGTAGCTACTGTTTACTACTGAAAGTTAACAATCATTGATATCGTTCAAATCTAAACTCTGTGTGTTCCAACTAATAACAGAATACACAATGTGCAGTTGCATATAGATATACACACTAATAAATAATGTATAAAATAATGTTTATGCAGAGCCTGAACTAACAGTCAGGGACTGGATGTTTTCCAACTATATTTCTCAACTGTCCAACAAAATTCTGTGTTGTTCTACTATTTTTCTGTTTGAAAAACTAATTAATTATTTAACATAATAATCAATTAATCATGATAGACAGCAGGGTTTCCCCACAGAGCATGCTAAGTGAGCTACTTCATAACAATATAGCTAGTACATGGCATTTTCAGCAACTTTAAAAATTCATAAAAAAATCCAATTTTGATTGGAATCAGTTCAAACTTTCTACACAACATAAAAACATCTATATCCATCAAAAAATCATTAAAAATGGAAAATTCCCTCATTGTGATTTTTGTCAAAATACACAGGGTCTTTGACCCAATTTTCAAGTACTTTGACAATACACTGACAAAAAGCTATGCCAATAAATTCCTGAGGAAAACCCTGTCATATCAAACTAAGCAAAAGACATTTATGCTTTAAAATTTTAAATTATTGTAGTTCATATTACAAGTTCTTATTGTTCAATTGCACAATACAAGTGGATTATTCACTATTAATTTATTATTATTATTTACGAACCTGGAATGTAGCTGCATCTAAATTGGAGAGAGCAACGTAGAGGAGATTATTCTGAACAGTATAAAGGAAGGAGGGAATACAAACTTTTAACGTCTCGATATATTTATCAATAATCTCTGTCTTTAGCTCTCTCAGAGTTATCCCTATCTGCCAACCGTTACCATTCAAAACTAGGAAAAAACAGGTCACAAATTTTGTGATCTCGCTGAGTACGACAGCTGTAGACGAGAGGTACCGAGGGCCCTCCATGGTACGAGAATATCGCATGACCAAGACCATACTAGTGTTTTGTACTACTAGGACTATCAGACTCAGGTACTTGAGATTAACCCCCACACCCCCACCAGCAGACTTCATCTTTAAACATAAAAAAGACAGTGTGTGGTAATTGAGTGCCTGGGCATGCAAGCCATTCTGTGTACTTGTTATGTGTTATATGTACATAGGCTTGTAATGGGGTAGGAAAACTTTAAATACAGTGCTTCAATTAACAAATTAGAGTAGATAGGGGAACCCCAGTGGCAATGCATTACATGGACCTCTTCGCAAACACAAGACTTATTATTATAGAGGCTGTTTAACCAAATTATCATACCGTTTCAGTCTTTTGATTCACTCCACTCATGACCTGCAGGGATACAGAAACTATTCCAATAATTTTCCACAAGAGGGTGTGCCTATTGAAAGAGGCGTGGTTTTACAAAAATTCAAAATGGCGGGCGATGAGTGCTCAATTCTTAATTTATTAGTTATTCTTCTTCTCCGTCTTATTAGTTCTTATTATTATCATCATTTAAAAAGTTTAGGAGAAATCTGATGATATCATAACATTAATTGTTCTCTAAGCCCAGGCTTAATTGGTGTTATACTAAGATCAGTTAAATCATAATCTTCTATGATCAAATCGACTCCACAGAAAAATAAAAAGCATTTCTCTTTGAAGCAAAAATTGCAAAAAGAATGCAAAAGGCCACACTGGCCGCACTGTAATCTGCATGCATTGTTCGTATCTATGGATGCACGTGAAGTGCATGAATCAAATCATCCAGCGCACATGATATACACGAGTTGACATGCCCATATCCTCTAATATCAGGCTAGATATTGAATTCCATCCCTCCTTCAGCTTCACAACAGCCCCGTTTTTTATATAAGGCTGGAGAGGGTGTCCATCCACCAGTCTCTCGTCTCATCTAGAAAAGACGACAGATAACTCCCTCGCTATCTCGTTGACTCTACTTCTTTCCATGATTTGAGAGACGGAATGGCAGTTGCCCTCTCCGCGTCTTCTTCTAGTCATCAACAGTTCTCCTGTAGGACGTACACGTCAACTTCTCCCACCTATACAACGAGGGGGCCCTCTTCTTGCAGTTCAGCCGACGTATCCCCTTACTCTTTGCCACTAGCACCTCAGTCTACTACTGGCAGTAGTTTTGGGCGCTACCAAGAAGAGAGGAAAATGGAGCGAAACACCACTTCTACACTCAGCCTCGAGGCCATCGCAAGCTTTTTTAAACAATCCGAAGAGGTCGATTCCTTTGGCGAACTATCACCTCCTCTTCGTTCGTATGGTTTCTCTGCTATGAGAGAGCAGAATAAGCCCAAGAAGAGAAAGGCCCAATCATTCCCAAGGATCAATGCTACCACTCAACAGCAGTCAGCCCTAGTCCATAGATCTAAGCCTCCTGTTCGTAGGAGCAGGAGCGTAAGATTTGCTGATACACAGGGGCTCCCTCTAGAAAGAATACGACCGTTAACCTCAGCCGATCCGTTCCAGACTGAAGGAGAAATCGTTCCTTCGCTGACTAACGACCTTGGAGCCTTAACGATCGATAAACCACCGTCACCTCAGTCTTCTCCCGGGACTCCAAAGAGAAACAACACGCATAAAAACCACACTAGACATTTCAAGTTCTCTCAACCCGGGACTCAACCACACTTCTATCAAAGACTGCAGAGACTAAAAGTGAGCCTCGAGAGTATAAAATCAGAGAATAGAGCACTCCACGGCATTGTACGGACATTAAACCTTAGCTACGAGAAGCACGTGTTTATCAGATGGACTCACGACAACTGGAAATCCTACCACGACACCCTATGCGTCTATTGTCCAGGGTCATCAAGCGATGGACTTACAGACAGGTTCTCATTCACAATCCCAGTAAACGGCGATGACATACAATTTGCTGTGCTGTATAGAATGCCTGACGGATCCGAAAACTGGGATAACAATGACTCACAGAACTATATAGTAGTAGCTAGAGAAAGTTAGAGCCATTTTAGTGAATGTATTGTATAAATGCTGTATAGTTTCTTAATCACACAACACTTTTCATTTTCATTTTATGTTATCCTCTCTCTCTCTCTTTCTGCCAGCACTACATGATGTGTACATTATCAAATATTATTTTAAATTTTCTGTCATTCAGCATTATAGAAATGAGAATACTAGAAAACTGTCAATCAATTCATTAGTTACATTCAGGGCTGGTTTGATTGTGTTTATGCTAAAACAAGATAAGGTCTGTTTACAGTCATGTACATGGCTTCAGTCTTTATCATAATAAACACTAGGTAATAATAACTATCATAAGAGTTTTGCAGAGCCTTCTCTAACGAGTTCTGAGACTGATTCGTAAGGCAGGACAACTTGCGAACCTTCTTCAACATCTAGCGTTACACTATAACTAGGAGGAAGACGGGAGAGTTAATGGCATTCAAGATATGGCATGAAATCTATTATTAAAAGGTTAATTGGGTACAAATCTAGTAAGGCATAACAGCGCAAGGGTAAAGTACAAGTCTTAACCAAACAGTGCTTACGTGTATCGTGTGAGTTACAGTGTATCGTGTGATGTAGAGTGTATTATCGTGCATTGATGTACAGTATGACAAAGCTATTTTATGCTATCACTATTGTAATGACAATACAAGCTAATAGTGTAAAAATAATTGCGTAATGATAGTAGCAAGACAAAAACACGACTAATATGGAAAGGAGAGAGAGAAAGAGAGAGAGGAGGGGGATAAAGAGAGGTATTAAACCTACCCAGAGACTTTAATGGTTATGTTGCTTTTCCTCTCCAGGGCCCTCATAAATACGTATCTTGTGGTGTCGGGTTTAAGGGCTACAAATAAAATAAGAGTCATTCATGTATCCATAATCACACCATAACATCACACTTTACACTTCAACTGTAAATGAGATATAAATTCCAATAAGAATACTTATCATGTTAATGAGACATTAATGTACTTCAGTACAATAATAGCATGACACCTCTCACTGTGGATTGCACCATATTGCAGCCATGAAATTACATGTGAAGTGCACATGCATAGATCTATGGTTTTAGGTATCTTTTTAAAAGACCTCAGCATGTGAAGAGCACATGCTAAACATGCTCACACAAAAACAAGTGCACTGTACTACTATAATCGAATTTCAACAATAGGCACATGAATATAATTAACAAAGGTCAGCTGGGGTACAATATAGAGGACAAATACATTTATACACTCTCTTTGACCATAGCTGGTTGTTTCTAAGAATAGATAATGGTACCACTGACATGTACACACATTATTATGTACATGTACTTAATGTATATGTACATGTACTTAAAGCATAGCGACAATACTGATATACGTGATTACAAAGTGGGTATGTGAAGTACATACTTGCTTTCCTTTTATTGATGTCTTGAAAGTTGGTTGGTAAATGCTGTAGCACGACTTCCTTTAAGTGTGTGTCAAGGTTGCTTGCAAACCTATCGATGACAGCAAGACATAAAAAGTACACTTTCTTGTACTCTGCATTAAAAATGAATTGATACTAGCTTATGATAGCATATTAGCATATCAATAAAGCAGAACTAATACTGTAGGGTGTATTGGTTAATGTGGATAGTTCAAAAGGAGGTAACCTTAGCTTGCATTGTAGTGGTATCACCCTCACTATTATGCTCCTAGTGTCACGTTACAATAAACAAAAGAGCATTATTAATAATGATCATGCTTTCTGATAACCCTGTAACCCTCTTTCAGTGAAATACTTCTTTTAATAAAATACTTACTCTTTAGCATATTTCGTTTCTTCTTGGGATAGATGTGAAGGATGATCGCAATAATACCAAACGTATCTCTCTATCTACAATATAGAAACAGTATTTATTGTCTGTCAAGCATCACACAGACACATGTGCATGTTAAAGGGGACAGCATGTCGCTTTACCTTCTGTAATCTTGTCTTTAGATAGTTACATACAACATACTTTATACGATCGAGCTAGTGAGAGAGAGAGAGAGGACATGAAGCAGTAAGCAGGGGAAGAAGAACAAGGAGGATAAAATCAGAGGAAAGATAAGAGGAGGCATGTAATATAAGAATTAGATGAATACAAAAACTGATAAGGATAGAAGTTAGGAGGGGCAGTCATTATTGTATCATACATATATAAGCTATAGAAGAGTTTCATGTGTATAATATACACATTACAGAGCACTGTACTGCATTTTTGATTGCAAACAATAATTTAACAGTTCCCATAAAATTTCAATAGTCAAAACACTTTACTATAATGCTTAGACCCAATAGTAAACCACTAGCATTAAGAGAGCATCCTCTCATTGCATGCACAGCATGTGGTGAGCATGTACCTACCACACTCCACAGAGTGGGCCAATATCAACCAACTCAAGTAACCATATAATACAATCATAACACAGAATGAGAATACACAAATATACATTAGAATTAGTAATTATTACAGCATAGCATTAATATTATTATTATCTGTTATCATTTTGTACATACACAGGTGCAATTTTTAAAAATAGTTAAATATAACTCCTGCCAACTATTATGCACCTGAATGGTTTTATCAAAAGATATTTAAACTTTTCTGTTCCAGAACATCAAAACTGTAAGTAATTTGTATAACGGGACATCACATGCACCTTAACAACCAGATACTTAGTATCTTTACTGAATATAGCCATTTAAAAGTACAATAGTAAAGATATGGAGTACATTCAGTACAACAATTAAACAAGGTTATTAACAAGGTCAAGGTGATTGCCAATCTCATGCCAATGCTGGCATGCTCAAGTTATTTGCATGTGAAGAGCATGAGCTCCAAGTCTGTAGCATGAGATGGTACCACTCAAGAGAATTCAGGGCATGTTTAGCATGAGGTTGATAGACATCATTGTGTCATCAAGTCAAAATAATAACAGTACAAGGACTAGTAGTCTTTAATGGTAATAAAGATGAATAATAGGAAGAGTAAATAATGATAATAATAGTGATTGTGATGTAATAAGCATTGCCATAATGAATATTACTCCTAAATCTCATATGAATAAGTGAAAATCTTATTTAATGACAATTGATAGACATGAGTTTAATCATACCTCTTGTTTTAAGATGCTGCATACAAGATCAGCAGCTGAGAGTTCAGAGAGGGACTCATCCTGTATAAACATTTAAAAATTGAAATAAAATTAAAAAATAAATTACAAATAAAATTCAATTAAAATCACATTACATACCTCATATACTATTGTTATTATTTTAAAACTAATAATGCAAATAACGACATAAAAAAGTAAATACGCCCACTATTACACCCACTATATTTAATATAAACAATACTACAGGTACAACCAATCCACAGAGGCCTGACATTAGTCTAGACAATGATTGGAGCACGGGAATGAGCAAGCCCCACCCTAATTGAGGTATTACTATTATTATTAACATAAAATACAATATTAATATAATTACCAGTGACTTAATGTGTTCAACCAAGCATTCTAATAGATCAGGTTTGGCCGGTAGGAGCTCTGGAGATAATTTCTCGTTCTGCCATGCCTACAATAAAATAACAAACACATCCCCATATAAGGATGTTGTAATAATGATTGGTGTGTACATTAAATTGACAGTTTATTTATTCAGTGTTTGGACAGACTGTGGGATTTATGATATTTTTACTCACTTCTTCTATTTTTTCGACTACTTCCTTGATAGTCATTCGCCGGTATTCAAAGTCAGAGTCCATCGTGTCTTCTAAAGACTCCGCCATTTTATTAAAGTTAAATAGTAATAAATACTAGTAGCCTAGTTAGATAATCTTTATTAATAACTTATTCCCACCTTTAAATCACGTGATTAAAAATGGCGTCCTTTGTAAGAATTGTATAATCATTATTTTTGTGTTTATTTCATGATGCTTTATAGATTGCTAGAGCTAGTATGGGCCTCTGTAGACGCTCCTCATCTTTATTATTAGCAAGATCCTACAGCCAGCCGCTCACTGTCCTTTCGGAGGAGGAACAAATGATGAAGGACACTGGTACTTTAGTACATAGTTTTTACTGAGCCACGCCTATTTTGTGTTTTTTTAGTTGCAAGATTTGCAAATGAGAGAGTTAAGCCACTCGTACAAGAAATGGACAGAGAGTCGGAAATGAGCAAGGACATAATACGGGGCATGTTTGAACAAGGGGTAAATAATGATGATATTAACCAACTTACAACATTGAAAAACATGTATATGCATGCATTATCATTCCCTTTGTCCTTATTGTGTAGTTCATGTCTATAGAGATAGGGACTCAGCATGGCGGCACTGGCTCTACGTTCTTTTCTTCAATACTAGCAATAGAGGAGCTGGCTAAGGTTGACCCATCAGTCAGTGTGGTCTGTGATGTTCAGAATACACTAGTCAATGCTTACTTTAATGATTATGCTGGCCAAGAGCTGAAAGAGAAATATCTACCAAGACTATCGACTGATTTGGTAAGAAGAGGAATTATTTTATAAATAGAATAGTTATTATAGTACTTATATTGTCAGTTCAATATAATTATTTTATTTATTTATTTATTTTATTTAAATGCAATTGCATGTTTTGTCTTTGAGCTTGTTTTATTTTTGTACCATTACCTAGTAAAGACTATTAATTCTTGTCTTCTTGGGAAAGCTACTGTTGACAATTCATTAAAGATTTATAATATTTGTTTATTTTTTCTCAGTTGGGATCGTTTTGTCTGTCAGAGTCATCCTCAGGTAGCGATGCTTTTGCAATGAAGTGTTCAGCAAAGGACAACGGAGACCACTGGGTTCTGAATGGGGAGAAACTCTGGATCACTAACGCTGAGCATGCTGGAGTATTTATTGTCCATGCTAATTGTGATTTCTCTAAGGTCAGTAGGAGAGGAAGAGAGAGAGAGGGGAGGGAGATAAAGCTCTTCTTTTTTAGAAACACAGAGGGATATCAGCTTTTGTTGTTGATAAAGGCACTCCGGGTCTATCCCTTGGGAAAAAAGAGGACAAGGTGAGATATATTTATCACTATAATCTCCTGATGCATAGCCACTTCTATAAATTACACTGTAGCTTGGAATCAGGGCTTCATCAACGTGTCCAGTGATACTAGAGAATGTGTGTATACCTAAGAGCCAATTGTTAGGTGAGTATGGTAAAGGATATAAGTATGCCATTGAAGTACTTAACACTGGACGAATTGGCATTGGAGCACAGGTACGGGGGTAGCACTGTGATTGTACAGTGTTGTTATTGGTTCTTTTATTAAAAGATGTTAGGGCTAGCTGAAGGGGCTCTAAATGCTACCATACCTTACCTGATGGAGAGAAAGCAGTTTGGAACAGAAATCGGCTCATTCCAGGTTCAAAGACCCAGAGAGAAAGAGTGGCCAATAGAGGGTTCTGTTTTTTTACTTCATCTCTCCTACTTTTCATTATGTTCATTGGATTTCTTTCTCTCTCATTTCCCAGGCTATGAGACATTTAAAGGCTCAATTGGCAACAGAGATAGAAGCTTGCAGACTCTTAGTCTACAATGCAGCTAGAATGAGAGACAATGGCGTACCATTTGTTAAAGAAGCTGCAATGGCCAAGTACTACTCGTCTGAGGTGAGAGGCAGAGAGAAAAATACATGTAATCATTTTCTTAAAATACTATTGTTATTCATAAATAACTATTTGTCATTTGTTTTTATGCATTTTAGGTTGCTTGCAAGGTAGCTGGTCGTTGTGTTGAAATGACGGGTGGAGTTGGTTTCGTTAAAGACTACCCATTGGAGAAATTCTATCGTGATTCTAAGATAGGTCAGTGGATATTGCTGAAGTAATTTTTATTTGGTTGGTGTCATTATAGGTCAAATTTATGAAGGAACCAGTTTTATTCAATTGAATACGATATCAGACTGCATTGATAAAGAATATTCATCTTAATTAATTTTATTATTAATAATAATTATTATTATTTTACATGTACATCCATTTTGATTGCATAATATTATATTTTATGTCTTGTATATTATAATGTGTATGTTATATGTTATTATTATTATTATCATTATTGTTATTATTATTATTATTATTGTCAGTAATCATGATTCTGTTAGTTGAAGGCTTTTGAAGTATTCCTGGATAACCTAAGGGAATGAAGGAAGTGTTACCCAGAGGCACATAACTTCAAAGTATTAAGTCGGAATCAGCTCCAACTTTTTACATAGCATAGGGACATCAATATGTATCAGAAAATGTAATAAAAATTGGGTGTGATTTTAGAGCCATTTTTTGGAAAAAACCATGGGTATAGCCTTGGGTATTTTTCAAAATTTTGGCATTTTCTTAAAATGGCCGTAACTCGAAAGTTTTAAGTCGGAATCAGCTCAAACTTTTTTATATAGCATAAGGACATCAATATGTATCAAAAAATGTAATAAAAATTGGGGGTGATTTTGGAGCCATTTTTTGGAAAAACCCATGGGTATAGCCTTGGGTATTTTTCAAAATTTTTGACATTTTCTTAAACTGGCCGTAACTTGAAAGTTTTAAGTCGGAATCAGCTCAAACTTTCTACACAGCATAAGGACATCAATATGTATCAGAAAATGTAATAAAAATTGGGGGTGATTTTGGAGCCATTTTTTGGAAAAACCATGGGCTATAGCCTTGGGTATTTTTCAAAATTTTGGCATTTTTTAAAAATGGCCATAACTCAAAAATTTTAAGTCAGAATCAGCTCAAACTTTTTACATAGCATAAGGACATGAATATGTATCAGAAAATGTAATAAAAATTGGGGGTGATTTTGGAGCCATTTTTTAGAAAAACCCATGGGCTATAGTACAGGGTATTTTTCCAAAATCAGCCTATTTTTGTAAAATGTTCGTAACTCAAAAAAATTTAAAATTTCCTTACTTCAACAGGCACGAAGGTATAAGGTGTGTTCTGAATCACAGAGATCAACAACAAGTGTCTTCCTAGTTTTCTCCATTTTGTGAAGTTAATGATGTCTTTGGAATGGTCTGGTAGGGCATCAGGGAAGCCATGATGAATATGAGTCACTTCACTTAAGATGGCATCTAAAAATAGCAAAAAATAGCACCGAATGCTCTACTATACAACAAAGGGCTTAGAACATGCAAAAACAGCATCCATATATAAAAACTAATTTTTATACTGGATATGCAAAACTACCAATTTTTATTGCAACCCTAGCAGCTCCCTGGGCTTACCTATTAAAGGTATGTTAGGTACCAGGTGAAGTGTTTTAAATTTTGCATGAAAACGTTGATAATTTCCTTCTTTACTGACACTCTCTTGCAACGACTTTAACGTACTGATCTCAAAATCACTAACAAGCTATGGAAATAAATTGTAAAAAATAATGCTAAGAATCACTGTGTTTTTTTCTCAATTACCTCCCATGCTCCTCTTGTACCAGTTCTTGCACTCTCAGAGGTCAGTCCAGCTATTATGGCTGCTACTGCTTCAAAATTATTCAATTGAAGACAACTCTAAAAAAAAGGAAAAAAATGTAACACATTCAATGTCTGCATAAAGTTGAGTATGTGTATATGAAATTCAATAACTTGGTGTTTGTGAATGATGGCTGACCTCGGCTGATTTTATGAAATATGATATGATCAGTGATTGTCTCTCAATCTCATCATCCACTAACAGTGTCTCTGTCACTACTTTTGATAGCTGCATCATATTGTATGCGTGAATGTAAATTATACAGTAATACAACGATCTCCACTTACATTTCTCGAGAATAGCTTGACTGCTGTTAGACCAGGTATCTTCTCTATTAGTTTCCCTTGATCTCTTTCACTTTCCCAAGCAAGCATAGAGAATTCTTTTAACTTTTAAAACAGAATCAATATATTAGAGACAAAATACAAAGAGGCGCTATATCTCACTTGCACTTGGTTGAAAAGGTTGAAATATTTGATACAGAGCTGTCTTGCCAATTCAAGCGTATTGGCATCAGTGATGGACTATATTATAAAGTAAATACTAGTCATTTTGTTAGCATTATTCTTACAAATTTATTATCTTTAATGATTGGCTCAATTGGTTGGGAGGTCTGTCTTTTCATCATTTGCGTTAAACTGGATCTATCTCCTTGGAGGAGTTTTTGTAGCTGCTTACTGCAAGCACCCATTTCACTAATAGACAAGCTGAAATGATTATGCAATGCAATGTTATGCTTACCCTTCAATGCCCCTCAAGAATGACTCCATTTCTCCTCTTAAAGGTGAGTCTGAATTGAAGTCCTGAGGATGGAATTTTAACCAAAGTCTAAGAGCATGTACAACTCTGCAGAGGATAAAGAATTATTGTAAATAAAGGCAAATACCAATTGTAATAACGTACCTTAGTCTTATTGGTATGATGATATCAATTTCTACTGTGTCTGGATCAATATCAGTTAAATCTGGCTTGATGTGATATCTAAGGACAATAACAAAAATAATTTAAATATGCATAATTAATATATAAGTATAATAACTGTGCTAACCTCTCAATCAAAGATGATAATAATTGTTCGCAAGGTAGAAATCGATGAAATGCTAAGATAAATGTTTCCACAAACTCTGATTCTATTAGATATACAATCATTATTTTAATGATGAGAGGTTTATATTGAATACATACATACCAACTGTCCTCTCGTGTGTCAGTCTTTGTAGCAGCTGCTTTAGTGTCCCTCCAATTATTTTTGGTGTTGCAGTAGCAGCCCATGCACTCCCAGGCTATAGAATGAAATAAAATTTGCTTGTTGCATTACAAAAGACATCAATTTTACCATAAATGCCCTTGGAGAGATCTCTTCAAAAATAACAGTGTCAGAGTCATGATCCTGTATTAGCAAATCTCATTGATGTATCATCATGATATCAACTTACTGATGGTAATTTTGCTCCACTGATTGCTTTTCTTACTCTACTAATGCTTGGAGATGAGTCAGACTTCTGAGTATTATTGTAGGATTTTAGATAAGATATAAAAGCATTAATCATTATACAAACTATACTTACATTTGAGCTGTCTCTTTTGTTTTTTATTCTGTGTCCAGTCATCAGAGCTACAAACTCCTCCTCAAGTTTCTCAGCTTGAGCTAGCGCCTTTTTATGATCAGAGACCATGGTCAATGCATCTCGAATCTAGCAGGAAATAAAATTTAAAGACCACTGAGAGATTCTTACTGTCTTGGTGCATATTTCACTGATGTGAGTTGCAGAGGTCATTAGCCTCATCCTGTCTCGATCGGATGCTTGAGGAGCTGAAAATAAGACTCAATATAGCATGGCATTCTTTATATTCCTTACCGCATGCTGCAGAAAGTGACATGTAGATAGATATTGTAGCCGTTTTAAGCTGTTCCCCAGAATTATCTAATGTTTCTTGCATGTTGCTACTACCGAGAATATCACATTCCATTGCTGATACCTGTCAAAGAATACTTGAACGAAGAGTGTATTACATACTCTAATAATTGACACTAATAATGCTCAATGAATTACACTATTCATAGAAGTTAGTGTATATTTCAAGCATATGAATAAGAGTATCATTTGCATTTCCCACTAATATTTCTAGTTATATTATCATACCTCATCCCTAAGATGTCTTGCTGCCCTAAGGATCTCATCTACAGTTGCATGATAATTCTCTTTGGAGTTCTCGCGACATTGCTGGGTCAGGAATTGAACACTTTGAGTTACTTTGAGCAATAAACTCTCTGCAACCTTTGATATTGCCTGTAAAATATTAGAAAGTTTATAGTAACTTCAATAAATTTCCTTATAGCTTGCAATACAGTGAATATAGTTGATGAAGCTATATAGTACCTTGTTTAAAATGTAATGCTTTCTAAGTCTTTTCACAGCATCAATCCCCATATACTAAGGTACAATACATATTTATAAACAATTGTTAAAAACTTGATTTTTACCTGTGAGCTATCATTAGAAAATAAATGCGGTGAGAGAGGCTTGACTGGACTGACATTAGGGGCACTTGGCTTAATTCCTTGATCACTGCTACTTATTGATCTATAATAGGTACAGTGTTATTCATTAATGTGAAGTGTTTTGACCAACCTTGTCCCTTCATCATCAGCATCTTCACCACTGTCCCCATTGTAGTTCAGTGGCAAGTGGCTAGGCTGCAATGTCAATTGCTCTATGCTTAATATTGATGGTGATGATGGAGAGAATTCTGTACCTATATAATATATATTATCATAAAACATACCAGGATTATTCTGCTTACCATTAACTTTAGGATGAGATGCAATCCTTGACTTTCTTTCTTTGCTGTGTCTCTTGCTACTGGATGTACTGCTCAGTGTACCAATGGATTTTCCAGCAGTTGACCCAGAGGTAGTGCTAGAGATTGGAGAAGATGACCAGCATTCATCATCATCATTGTTTTTTGCTGAGAATAAAGTACTATGATTAAATATATTTTATTTCACCAATTACCTGCCCTACTGGAGGCCCATCCCTGCACCCAGGGCAATTGCAAGAGCTCCCAGCCAGAGATTCTTATTTCATGAAGGAGTGAGGCACACTGTGCAACTAGCAGGTAATCAAGCATTGCTACAATGAGAGTGTGACCTGCTATCAATAAATCAGGAACTGCAGCTATAAGAAAATGAATTTCATGGCCCGGCACATTATAATCATCTTTGTCATTACATATAATACACTAAATCATTATGCTGTACCTGGTTGTGTTTCCTTTGATGCTGCAGTCTTTACTCTTTTCACTAGTCTGTCCATTGCAACTTTGAGCTTGTGCTCCATATCCATTATTCTGCTTCTCAATGGATGCAAATGAATGAGAGAATACCTGTACATGCAGTATAGTAAAAGTAGGCATAGAGAATTGAGTTATAGTACATACTCTTTTGATTCCTGTATCTTTTCTAATGCTCTCCCTGTGCTCTGGAGCATATTATGAGCTAGTGCTGCAAAATAATCAGCTTTGTCTTCATATGCTGCACGTATTAATCTAACAAATAATGAGAATAAACAATCATTACAATATAAAATTTTCAGTTACCCCAGATAAGCTGTGATAGTTGTGAAGACTAGAACTCCAGAGATACGACCAGAGCCAACAAAGTATGACTTCTCCTACAATAAAATCAAACATATTTCTTTTTGATGATAACATACGTCTAGTTGCCCTTTTAGGAAGTTCTCGGGTGCAGTTGCATGTAGGAGATACCCTGACAGGGCTGCAGCTCTGAGACAGTCGCAACTCCTCTCGACAAGATTTGATATAAATTTTATTTGCTGGAGAAAATTGCCCACTGAAGTCTCGAAACCTGTTCTAGCAGCACCTTTAAGGCCACAGAGCTCTTTTGTGACAGTGATGAGCTATTAATTGGAGAGATGGTAGCTCATTGTGTCATTATTCATTAGCATTATACTTCTCTGCTGTAATCTGTGATTAGTTCAAGCAGGAGAGTAACAACTAGCCTAAATTCATCTGAAGGACAGTGTCTAGTGACTAGCCATTCCTCATTATCGACTAGATGACGTATGTGTTTAACAAGCTAGAGAAAGAAAGAGGGAGAGAGAGAGGGAAAGAGAGGTCAAAGCAATGTTAATTATTGTCATGACAACTAGATAAGAATCTTTGTTTAAATCTTATTCATGCCAATCCTCAAGCCAAGTGGGTCCATGTTTATTGGTGATTCTGTTTGTATGTTAAACAAATGGGATTCATTGCAATACTGATAAAGGCTGTATTACAATACACTTGAGATTAAGATCAACATACACAAATCAAAATTATAATGCACTGCCTGAGTGATTGCATGGAGCAGGAAACCACAATGTAACATGCAGCATATAAAACAATGAATTGAGAATATCGAGTAGCAAGAAACATTGTGTAATGCACTGATATGCTTACAGCAGAGACTTGAGGTTTTAAAGTATCCCAGAGTACACGTCTTGATGGGACGTGAGGATAAGGTTTACCCTCGTGTGCTACGATTGTTGAGAGTACTATAAAAGAGAGTAATAATTAGGTTTATGATACAATGCTAATTATGTGCATACATCTTAGCTCCTCTTTAATATCGGAGACTAGTCCTGGGAGGTCTTCCAATGCTTCATCCATCATCTGCTCAATATTAGCAGCTCCATGATCAGTAACTATCGGAATAGAGTCAAGTAAATCTAATTTTCTTATGTTTTCAAACCTTCATCTTTTGGAGTTATGCTAGAGTTTCCTCTTTTTGGGTGGTGACTTTTTTCGTCTTCCTTTTCAACATTTTGTGTCTCTCCCCTTGTACGGCCACTAGCTCTGGTTTCTTTAGAGATCTTGACAAGTCTTATCTCAAGGAGGGGAGCATGTGCCCCATACTGGAGCTGGAGATTGAGTGGACACTCTGTCTTACCCAAAACTCTAGTACCTTAATAAAGAATATTAATACTAAACTATCATATTGCAGTGCAACTTTTATTATCAGTGACATTTATGCAGGTCAGCCGGTATTAGCAAGAATATCTAATAGTAAGTACTCTTGGTATTAGATTCATGCTTACTGTGAGTAGAGTGGTTTCTTTCTTCGAGGACATAGTCCTCAGGTTTTCCTGATAGGCCCAGGACTTCAATTAGCTGACGGATCAAATCCTCAGTCACAGAATCACTACCAACCAACATTGATTTGGTCTGTATAGCATATCCACGGTCATAAGTGATTCTTATTACGCCTCTGTAGACCAGGTCCTGCTTTATATGCTGTGATAGCATGAGAGGATTGGAGGGGCTTACTGTCTGAGGTGCAGAGAGAGGGAAGGAGGTCTCCTTGGTCTTGCTTTTCCTCACTTTCTTGTTGTAGCTCTCTATCTTTTTGATGAGGTCCTTCCGAGCCGCATCTCTTTCTTTGGCTGTGAATTCAGTCACGTCCAGTGGAGTCGCCATTCAAGGAGGCTAGGGAAGAGAGGGGGAATATAAAAGCAAACACGCCTGCTCTGTTTCTGTTTTCATCAAAAATGCAATAAATCTAATGAGCCCCACCTTTTCCGTAAACACTCTAATTATAAAACTCCATTTCTTGCAAAAGTAATATCAAAATTAAAACTATCATGGATTCACGTGTACAGACTGCTGGGATCATCGGTAAGTAAATGTACTTAAAAAATATTATTATTTATTCTTTTGTAGTTATTGGAGAAGAGATACTTAAGGGACACGTTCATGACATAAACTCTCACTATTTAGCTAAAGAGCTATGGTCACTGGGGGTTAAAGTGAAGAAGGTTATCAAATTCCTCATATGACAAGGGCTGTTTGATTTTGTATCCCTTTCATTAGATAAGTGTGGTCGGAGATGACGTGGACGACATCTCGCAAGAAGTAAAGATATTTTCTCATTTGTACGACTACGTTTTAACATCTGGTGGCATTGGACCGACTCATGATGATGTCACTATGGCCGGTAAGCATTAAAAAAGAAACAAAATATATATCGTACATTATTTTATGAATTAAATTTGTAGGTATTGCTAAAGCATTTGACGAAGTTCTAACTACTAATCCTGATATGCTCAAAGTCCTAACTAAAGATGGCGTCCGTGATGAAGAGAACATTTGGCTTAGAATGGCGATTGTTAGTAACAATGGAAATACCACCAGCTGTTACTCAGTATTTTTAAATTTTTAGGTGCCTAGTTCGGCAGTTTTCTGTCCTCAGACACTTACATTATGTCCGCTGGTACGTATTCATAATGTTTATCCATTTGCAGGAATGCCTTCAGCTTTGAGATCAACATTCCAGTATCACAAAGTAATATAAACAGTCACATTTAAATGAGACATTGTTTTTGTTGTAGCAATTGTTTGCGTCAAAAGAGAAGAGTGCTGGGTTCTTTCTAAAGGAGGTTTTCTTTTTGGTTGAAGAGGACAACTTGGCCGTCCCGTTGAATGTCCTTCAAAATGAGTTTAAAGATAGCGTACAAGTTGGATCCTATCCCATTGATGATATGAAGTATGTTTATAATGTTTATTTAGATGCTCATAACTTGAAAAATTGAAGTTGGAATCAGCTCAAACTTTCTACATAGCATAAGCACATTAATATGTATCAAAAAATGTAATAAAAAAATTTTGTGATTCCGGAGCCACTTTTTGAAAAAACCCTGGGCTATAGTACAGGGTATTTTTCAGAAATTGGGCAATTCTAAAAATTGCCCATAACTTGAAAAATTGAAGTCAAAATCAGCTCAAACTTTCTACATAGCATAAGGACATCAATATGTATCAAAAAAATGTAATAAAAAATTTTCGTGATTCCAGAGCCATTTTTCGGAAAAAACCATGGGCTATAGTACAGGGTATTTTTCAGAAATTGGGCAATTCTAAAAATTGCCCATAACTTGAAAAATTGAAGTCAGAATCAGCTCAAACTTTCTACATAGCATAAGCACATTAATATGTACCAAATATTGGTGTGTTTTTTAGTTCTTCTGTTCGTGTTAAAGTATCACTAGAGGGCTCAGATATCAGTATAATAGAAAAGGTATGGCAGTTACTGTTATGTCTATCAATTAAAAATTTTTGCTCAGTGCTATTGCTCACTATTATTGAAAATGGGCCCTCAATTAATTCAGTCCGTTCAAAACAGCTGGAAGAATAAGGATGAGGTAAAATTAAGGTATGAATTTAAAAAGAGTATTTTTTTTGATTAATGTTATCAATGATTGTAGGGAGTCACTAAAATGGCTGGAGACTGAGCTGGTCTTTCACAGACTGCACTTAGCACCTATGTCGCTTTTAATTAGAATTAACGAAACAATCGAAACCCTGAAAGTAGCTTTAGACAAATTTGGGTAAAAAAATAATTCATTACAATGATCTACCTTATCTTTAAATTGCTTCCAGTCTTGATGGTCTTTGCATTGCATTTACTGGTGGTAAAGACTGCACTGTTCTTCTCCCTCTTTACCAAGCAGTCATTAAGAGCAAGGGACTCTCTTATGAGCAGCTCAAAACTCTTTACGTTTCACCTAAAAACTCCTTCACCGAAGTTGAAGAATTTATAGGGCAAACTATTAAAAAGTAAAGGAGAGAAGGAAGATTAGTCATTTTGCTTCTCTTCAGATATAAGTTGGATCTAATAAGGATAGAAGGGACTATACAAGAAGCTTTGGGCAGCCTAAAAGTAACCCATCCCTCCATTAATGCTATTATAATGGGGACTAGATCCACAGACCCATACTCAGGTGATAATTTATAACATTGTGCATTACGTGTGTGTGTATGTTTTATTTTTGTTTGCTGTAGATAATTTGAAGACGTTCTCTTCGACTGATGCCAATTGGCCACAGTACACCAGAATACACTGCATTTTGGTATGAGTAGGATTACATGTACATGTATATAATATGATAATAAAATTGTGTAGGATTGGACATATTCACAAGTGTGGGTATTCCTAAGGTTATTTGAAATACCTTATTGTCAGCTGTATGATAAAGGGTAAGACACATCATATACTGAACAGATTCTGCTCTACTTTCTCTCAGTTACACTTCTTTAGGCAACAGCACTGATACTAAACCTAACCCAGCTCTATCAATGGAAGCCATTCAGACTGATGCTGTGTGTAATGGTATTTCAGACTATCAACCAGCTTACTGTCTCTTTGATGAGACTCTGGAGAGAGCTGGACGCTCTAAGAACTGAGAGTAGTGAAATTAAGACTTATTTATTTGTGTATTTATTTATTTATTTGCTATCTTTTTACTGTTTTTATTAATGACTTAATTATAATTTATATCTAAAATCTAAAAAAAGCAAAATAAGGAAACTATTTTTAAAAGGCATGATTTTCAATTATAGTTTTTGGTTAATTAATAAATTCAAGGCATGAGTCGTTGCAGATTCCACTTGTTACCTTCTTTTTTAAAAACAAGTCGGTCAGCAAGCCAATCCTCACTTCCTTGGAACAACTCAATGGAGTGAGGTATCACAGTGTAGGCCATCCAATTCTCTGGCAGTGGTACAGGAACTGAAGGATCGCTATATTCCATTGCTATCTTCTTTCTTCTCTCGACCAATTCTTCTTTGCTAGCTATCGGTTTATCCTGTTGGCCCAGTAGGAGGGTGATTTGACGCTTTCTATCCAAACTATCAAAGTATTTCTGAGCTCTTTCTTTCCCCAGTTCCTTAGCTATCCCTTCTATGCGAATCTGATGAGAAAACTTTGCGAGAAAAATAACCACTGACACTTTTGGGTTTGATGTGAGCTCCTTAACTTTCCTGCTGGTAGAATCGGTGTAAAATGGGAATCCTCCATCTTCAATGCCTCCATAGTCAACGTACCGGGAAGAAGGTGTACAGTCTGAGCTGACTGTTGATAGACACATTATGACTGGAGGTACTGGTGCAGTGGAGCCTTCATTCTCTTGCTCTATCCATTTATTCACTTGGAACAAAGGGTCATAAGGAACTACCAGCTGGCTCTCTGTTAACTCCTCCATATTTCAGCAACCACTCCTCTTCACAATTCACATCAGCAGATCAGCTCCACATGTGACAGCACGTGGTTAAAATGTACGGAAATAAACGAATAGAGTCTAGCATGTGCTAAAATAGGTTACACTCGGAGTATGTAAAAGTATTAATTATAATTATTAATTATAATGTATAATAAATAAAAACATTTTCTGAACGAAACATTTGACCGTAATTCACAATAGAATAATAATAATAATACAAAACTAGAAGATGACGTCATGAATATCAGGAAATCAAAAAAGAATAGAAATGCAAAGAAAAAGAATTAAACAAAAGAAAGAGAGAGAGAGAGGGAAGACTTGATTGTGTCATTTACGAATAAAATATTCAAAAAAAGGCGGAACAGAAAATACTTCTCATCTATTGAAAAGTACACCAGGGATTAAGAATACAGATGCACCTAAAAGAAATAAAAAAAAAACAATTCATGTAAGTACATGTACGTACTAAGTAAAAGTCCAGCCCACATTAATTAACTCCTCCCATATTAATTAAACAACCACGCCCATTTGGTAAAACTCACTTTCTGGTAGTGCAAAGATTGCTGGAGGTAACGAACTGAAATATTCATGAGCTAGTGCATCGTCAGCAGTAATTCTATTGGACGGAATTAGCTGAAGCAGTTTCATTGCCAAATCGCCGACTTTGGTTTTAGGATGAAGTCTAAAAATATAATCCAAACATTAAAAATAAATTATTTTTAATCTCACATAGGTGCTACTACTTCAAGACCAAGTGGGGGACACTGCTCGTATTGCTCCGGCCTATACTCAGGAAGATCAGTTACTCCTGGCCATGTTGTATTATTGGGGGTACCAAGAATCTAAATATGAGAGGGAGAGAGAGGGAGGCAGAGAGAGAGGGAGGGAGAGAGAGGGAGGGAGAGAGAGGGAGGGAGAGAGAGGGAGAGAGAGGGAGAGAGAGAGAGAGGGAGGGAGGGAGAGGGAGGGGAGAAAAAAAAAGCAGAAAGGAACGAGAGAAAGAGGAGGAAAGAAAGAGAGAGAGAGAGAGATAAGTTATAAAATGTACATTATGTACATTGCAAAAATGATACATATTTGTACACACATACATGTACATGTTTGGCTCCACACTGACAAGAATGTATTTGTTAACCAATCATGCATACACAAGTGTACACAAATATACATACACATACATGTAAAATTTGTAAATACATACATACACATATACACATGTACATGCATTCATACATACTATAATGTGTACACACAGACACAGTAAACGGAATGCAGTTTGGAGACTGAGAGACATTTTGCTAAAATAACATTTCATGTATCATTGCTAATTAGGAGAGGAATGTTCCTTTTACTCCAAACTTACGCTCCATATCCTGTTCAATTGATCATAGACGCCTTTTAGTCCAGGGAATAAAGGTTTGCCGGTCAGCATCTCCACAAATATGCACCCAACTCCCCTAGAGAAAGAGGAGTCAACTCATGAGGGAGAGTGCTTATTAGATAAAGGGATACATGGAAAGGATAGCACAGTGTCTAATTATCCCTTCAATGGAAGAAGGTAAACTAATTTTTCTTACATGTATCATAAAAATAATACTAAAACAATAGGCCAAGGACCCAAAAAGAAACGAGAGAGACAAGCCTTTAGTATTATAATATTGTTATTATTATATGAGGTAAGAAAGTGGAAAACATTATTATCATTGTTATTATTAGTATATTATTTTTGTTCTTACCACATATCAAGGGATGTGAAGTAATCGGTGGATCCCATGAGTACGTCAGGTGGTCGATACCACAGTGTCACGACTTCGTGAGAATACGTCTTAGTGGGGACGGACTTGGCACGGGCTAAACCAAAATCAGCCAATTTGAGTTCCCCATTGTGATTAAGGAGGATATTCTGAGGCTTGAGATCTCTGAGAAGAGGAAAAGATAAGAATCAAAACTATACACACAAGTTGCATTCAAGGTGATTATCAAATTATTGCTTATTATCTAAATTGTGTCGTGGCTTCCTCTCTTTTCTCTCCCCCTCTCCTTCTCTTAGGCCCATAAGACCAGACACTATGATTTTATTTCCTTAGGAATTAACCAGACTGTCTGTAGGAATTAACCAGACTGTCTGTTGGCTGCTTGCTCATTGAGTATACACACGAAGCACTCCCTCTCACACTTCAAAAGGGGGTAGCATTACACAAGAGGGGATCAGATTAACTCCAATACTACATGATGGACTATGTGGCTACATTGCAAGTACTGTAGATATGTATAGAATTATGTGAATGCATGTCACTTGGTTACCTGTGAAGTATTTTTCTTCTGTGACAGAAATTGAGGCCTCTTAGCAATTGAATGAGTAGTATTTTAACATTTCTTGGATCAAGGGGGCCAGGGTGCTTCTCCATGTATCTACTGAGGTCAGTATCCTGAGAGAGAGAGAGGGGGAGAAGGGAGAGAGAGGGAGAGAGAGGGATAGAGAGAGAGAGAGAGAGAGAGAGAGAGAGAGAGAGAGAGAGAGAGAGAGAGAGAGAGAGAGAGAGAGAGAGAGAGAGAGAGAGAGAGAGAGAGAAAAGGATAGAATGTCACAGTTATAGAATGTGACAACAACAAAGTCTTTCAAGGTATTTATAATTTGATTAGTTCGAGTTGTTCATGCCAGCAATCCTGCATACTTGACCATACCTGTCAATCTCATTAACACGATAATTTACACAACTCTCTCCCACACTCTCCTCTCTCTCTCTCTCTCTATCTATAGCCTTTTTAATCTGTCTGTCTGCACTTAATAATTAAATAGAACAAATACCATTGCTATTAATCTATGGTCTATATTTCTCTCCTCTTTCCTCAATTCTTGTACTAGTATATGCCTGTCAATGTTACTCACCACATATTCAAAGACAAAGGTAAGATTATTACTGGTATGAATGATGTCGTGCAGAATAACTATATTTGCATGTTTCAGTCCTTTTAGCAGTGATGCTATTATAGGAGAGAGATAGGGGAAAAGAAGAGAGAATTAAAGCTTTAAAAGAGCTCATTACCAAATGTCATTATACCTTCTCTAATTGCCGTGAATGGTGTTCCTTCCTCAGAATTGAGTCTAATCTCCTTAAGAGCAACATAATGGCCATTAGCTCTACAGGAAGGAGAAGAGAATAACATCTCATTTATTAATAATGGAGCGGCTAATAACTCTATTGACAGCTTATTAGTAATTGCCATTTTTGAATGTGATTGCATTAACTGTAAAGTGCCAATTTTTGGAAAAAACATACATGCACACTTTTTCCAAAAATTACTTTACAGAGCATGAGTATCTGAAATCCTAAATCAGGTTGACTTTTAAACGACCCGTCTTTATTACATTATCAGATATCATAAGTTAGTCTATACCAACACAGTGCATGTACTTGTCTCTCTATTCAACAACAAACAGGGATTAAGGAGAAGTTAAATTTTCCCAAAACCTCAAAGGCACAATAATAATGTTGATTCTTTTAATACAAACATGCTCCAGCCACTTACATGCTGATTCCCTTGTAAACTGTTGCATATGAGCCTTCGCCCAATGCCTCTAGCTTCTTGTAAGTTTCTAATCTGCCAAAAGGACTACCCAACTAGCAGGAGAAAGAGGGGGAGGAAGATAAAACAATATATAATTGTATTAAATTTTCGCATACGTGCAAGCACAAAAATGTAAACATTATGTAACCAATATTATGCACATATATGTACAATAGAATGCATCCTAAAAGTATGCATACGTACATGTACATGTGCATGTAAATGTATACGATGTGCATGTACATGTACATGTAAATGTATATGGTGCATGTACATGTACATATAAATGTATACGATGTACATGTACATGTATACGATGTACATACATGTATGCATGTACATGTAAATGTATACGGCGTACATGTGCATGTATTCTTACAGGTGACAATGGAGCGTTACTAGTAGAAAACCGCCTCTGATTAGGTAGTAATAAAGAATTACCAGTCCCTCCTCCAGCAACACTCCCAGTAGTGCTAGTGTGATTAATGAGAACTGCATTACTGATAGATCCTGTCGATCTAAAGGCAGGGATCGGTCGGACTATGTCAGGTTTGGGTCCTATAGCATCGTTTGATGACGAGGCAGTTATGGGTATGGAGTTACGCCTTAGCCCCGGAGGCTTTCCGCTAATGCTCTAGAATAATAAATAGTGATAAATACAAACTCACAAAGTTCAATTTACGTTGGCACAAATGAATAACTATAGTTTATAGTAGAGAGTACATGTAAATGAGTAAACAAACGATCAAGAGTAATCCCACAATATTTCAGTATATTTCAGTATACTCTCAGTATATTCACTTACTAATGAAACCGGCCTTGATCTTGACTTCTGTTTTGGCTCGTGCCTCGGTGACGGTGTGGGCTCTAAATAGAATCAAAAACATATTTAAAATTTTTTATTTACAAATCAAGGCAATAATAACCTCGCCTAAAATTTCATAGCAGTGAGCATAAAATTATAAAAATGCATACACCACACAAGAGAGCCCCAGCAGGAAGTGGCCTGACTACTACCATTAACCAATAATGAGATACTCATTAATATATAATGTCCAAAGTGAATACATACATGTACCTATTAGCCACTATATGCGCATATATACATATACATACATGTATTATGTCTATTGTTAATAGGATATATTACTTATATACAGTTAATGGGTACACTAATTGCATCCACTTGTATGTACATGTATCTACATTAGACTAATGCATATAATGTGTATGTGTGTATATATACAACACTATTGGCCAGCTGCATTTGTATGATCATGTGTAGGTAGATCAAAGTGACCAGAAGATATAGAAATGAGTACATGTAAAGCGATTGGGAAGCACATAAAAGGGGCTGTGAGTGTCTCAATGAATACTGTAAGTGCTATATAAAAGGTAAAGAAAAACTAGTAACTTGCCTCTTCTGGAAAAGCTTTCAGAGAGACGCCTTTTGAGCTGTTTCAGTTTGCTCTCTCTCCTTTGTAGCGTTGATACTTCGGCTATTGAGGAGAGAGGGAGGGAGGGAAGAGAGTGGGGGAGAGAAAGAGATGAAGGTGAAATAAAGTTGTATTACGATGGTATTTCTAAAATATTGTAATATATTCCTTTTCTCTTTCAAAGAATACATCAGAATCAATCATGCATAAAATCTCATGTATATTTACATAATATTAGTTCAGTATCATGAGTGCATTGTAATGCATGAATAACAGTTTGTCTATACTGCTTTCTATTATGATACACAGCAAGTCTTTTCAGTAATAACATGCAGCTGCAATGAACTCAGCCATTATTCCATTATTTTTAATATAAAAACTTTGTCTCTGACGTAAATATCCCCTTATCTCTCTCTTGTTATTCAGCTTCCTCTATTAATAAATTCATGTTTTCGTAGACTTGTTATTCAAGCAGCAAAAATAAACAAATTGCTAGGAATGGGTGGACAAACACTTGAATTTTACAAGTTAGTTACAATAAATGTTTCTTGTCTTAAAACAACAAAATTTAACCACGACTTAAAAGAGGGGGAGAGAGAGAGACATTAATTCATTCATTCATCCATTCTGTTGTCATAACAATCGATATACTATAATTTATTATAGTAAGTAGTAATTTGTATGAATACAAGTAGTAGTAGTAATACACTCTATTAATTATTCTGTTTACTTGTTAGTAATACAATGCAATATTTGTGTCGCTATCAAAACTATTGATTTAAAGATTGCATAATTTAAATTGTTTTTTTGGTAGAGAGGCTAAGAGTAAAAACAGAGAATAAAGAGAGAGAGAGAGAGAGAGGGGGGGAGAGAGAGAGGGAGAGAGATAGGGAGAGAGTATCAAAAGACAACACCATCGAGGAAAAAACAAAGGATTATGTCAACGTCTTCCAAAGGAAATGAGAGTGTAATCAAATGTCAAAGGATTCATGTGGTATGCAGTTGATAACTGGCTACACATTACCCTCTATAGGGAATTATTAGTGTGTACCGGTACATGTATAATTATGCAGATCTATGTGTGTTTTTGTGTCAGTATGTACATTAGAGTAGGAGGTATAATGTTAGTACAGGTAAAGTGTTTGCTTCCTTCTCATTTATATGTGTATTGGCAAACTGAGGCAACAGTAAAGCTTGCACGAGTTGAGAAGGCCAAGTGTACAACTACATGTATTGACAACAAAAGAATAATAACAAGTCAACAACAGCAAAAACAACAACAATGCTAAAACAAGCAGTTTAGCATTGTAAAACAAGAGAGAGAAGAGAAAGAAAGAAAGAGAGAGGTGACATAAAAACACAATTTCATTACTAATCTCGCTAATGTAATAGAAACAGTCTGATAGGACATGTAGACACATCAAAACAAGGTCAAAAACATTAGAAATAAGTATAATATATACATTTTTTAAATACAGGCGAAAATGATCGCTGTACAAATTCTACAAGATCACGCACAATGTCACAACAATGTCGTCACCTCATTAAATACACGTACATCAATGCTTCACTTACTTATTTCACCATTTTGTGCTGCGTACAATTCTTGTTCACCACCTGAGTGTCTCTTCATTGGGCTCAGGCTGTTACCTCTGGCCTGGTAGCCATTAACTTTTAAAGAGGTCTGAGTTGTGCTGACGCTAGATCTGCTCTCTTCACCATCTCCTTCTTCCTCCTCTTGCTTCTCTTCTATGAAAACTTCCAGCCCGCCATTAACACCACCTGAAGAACGCTTTCTGTAACTATTTTCTTCTACTCCTGGTCCTCCTTCAACCACTAGATCCATATGTTGCTTGATCTGCTGGCTATGGTAATCGTAGAAGACATTGTCCACAAACACGCTGTCAGTCGCCGCCATCCCTTCTAGTTAAGAATATTGTTATAAAAGAAAGACTCCCTTAGGTTGTAAGGTTTGCTCCGATCTACAGCCCTTTAATATTATCTGGTGTAGCTAATGGCTTTTAAAAGCTTTCTTGACAGTAATGTCCAAAGGAATTCGACTCAGACATACTGATAGATGAGGTCGTGGGTGGTGCTTTATCAGACAATCCTACCTCTTCCTTTTCTTCTCTGAGGCTTCTTGCAATTTGCATGCTCCTCTTGCTAAAAATAAAAACCAACACCTCTAAATATTTAAAATGTATACTTTGGAAAAGATATTACGATAATGCAAGACATTTCTATTGATTTTATAAATAATGCTGTTTTCTGCTGCTACATATAAAAGCACAATTATTCAGTTTTTACTGTATTAATGCTGTACTACATGCTTGTTGCATCAATATGGAATGAAATCATTTCCTACACATTTTTATAAAGGTCAACAGACTGTGGATGGCAACAGTACTCTATCACTGGAGTGGCATCAGCTTTCAGTTTGTGGCTTCAAAGAAAATACCCTTGCCATACTAAGCCATATCCATATTTGCTGAATGTACAACTAACTCAAGCATTGCTGCAATGAGGGAGTGTTATAATGCCGGTTTGCTTCACTGCACAAGTATGCAGGTACAAATTAACACAAGTTTAATATTATAACAATCATCAAATTCCAGAAAAATCATTATTAAAATCAACACTAATAACAGTCCAATAAATATCATGTCATTTTCCCTATCAGACTCTCCAGTCTTGCATCTGGATTGCATTCAAAATACGAGTAGACAAAAGCATGCGATATCTGGGAATACAGCTCAAGCGTGATTTCCTCATCTTTCAAACTCTTTAGAAACTGCCGATGAGCTTGCTCCAGTTTCAAGAGCAGCTCTTGTCTTCTGGATTCCAATGACTCCATCATCTCCTGCTCGTTCAATATGGCCTCTCTCAATCTCTTAGCCTTCTCCAGCTCCATTACCCTCTCCTTGTACTCAGTCCCAAAGTAATGCTCAATGTAATCATAGTCCTGTTCATCCCAGAGGTCTACCGTGTTCATGTAGTCCGATATAACTGCTGCCTTGTACATGTAGAGTAATTGCTTTAGTTGGACGTCTTTGCGTAGTTTCTCAAGTCTTTTCATAGTTTCTAGTCTCTTTGCTTCCTTTCGCTCATAGTCCCTGATCTCCCTCTCCAGTTCTTCTCTTTCTCTCAGTTTCCTGTCTTCTTCAGCCTTTTTCTTGGCCTGTTAGTTAATAATGATAATAATAATAGTGGTATCATTATCATCATTGCGTAATATCATCATACTTCTCTTTCTAGTCTTTTCTTTTCCATTATTTGTGCCATCTGTTGCTCAATGCCTTGTGTCACTGACAATTCAAGATTCCTGTTTCTCTCTTCTTTATCATCATCGTCATCACTTTCTTCAAGTTGCTGTATCAACACATGTTGTATGTGCAATTACATACTACTGACTAACCATGTCTCCTTTCTTCTTCTTCTTCATAGATCGCTCTTTCTTCTTGGCCTTTCTCTTCCTTGCTCTCTCCGATTCATCTCCACTCTCTCCTATTAAGAGGTATCAGAATTATTAGCATGTACATGTACAAACAAGAGTTGTATAAAATACCTTCATCACTGCTTGAGGCTTCAGATGACTCCGAATCACCTTTCTTGGATTTGCCTATACAATTGGGAAATTTAAAGTTGCTCAAAATTTTGACGAAAAATACCCTGTACTGTAGCACAGGGTGTCTCATCAAAAATGATAAAAAATGACTAGATGAGATAAATTTTACATTATATTCATGTTGTGTAGAAAGTTTGAGTTGATTCTGATTATAATTGAATTTTTTTACAAATTTAAAGGTTTCAAAAATTATTAATCAAAAATGGCTCAAGGAGAATTCTCCAGCAATTAGTAACATTAAAAATTGACCCCATATGCCAGTCCAAGTAATAATAATAATAATAATAATAATAATAATAATAATAATAATAGTAATAATAGTACATGCAACAGTTACATGTACTGTACATGTACCTTTCTTTTTATTCTTTTTCTTCTTCTTCTTCTTCTTCCTTGATTCACCAGAGTAGCTCTCAATACTACTGCCTGATTCATCACTCAAATCACTGGCAGATCCTCTTTTTGTCTTCTTTTTCTTCTTCTTCTTCTTCTTTTTCTTTTTCCTCTTAGAGTCGCTATAGCTATCCTCATCAAGACTCGTAGCAGCAGATTCCTCACCACTCGCATTCTTCTTCTTCTTCTTTTTCTTCTTCTTTCGTCGTTTCTTTATTATTTCTTCAGAAGAACTATCAGAAGACTCTTCTCCGCTCTCCCCAGATGCTTTCTTCTTCTTCTTTCGTTTTCGTTTCTTCTTTTTCTTTGATTCTTTAGAACTATCAGCAGAGGACTCGCTGGAGGAGCTTGAGTATTTTTTCGCTTTCTTTCGTTTGCGTCGTTTCTTTTTTGACTTCTTCTCGCCATCAGTAGAATCATCACTTGAGCTTGTAACATACTTCTTTTTCTTCTTTCTCTTTTTACGTTTTTTCCTTGATACTTCAGAGGAATCCTCTTCACTTGAGGTATCAGAAAGGTTTTGTCTCTTTCGTTTCTTACGTCGTTTTTTAGCTCTCTTGTCGTCTGATTCAGAATCACTGTCACTGCTATCGCTGGAGCTACTACTGTGCTTACCTTTTCTTTGAGATCTTTTTGATTTCCGGCTTGTTGCTTTTGATTTTGATTTCATTTCTCTTTTCTGCTTCTTTTTTCTAACTTTTGATGTCCCGCCCAACCCATCAGCAGTTCCTCCTTCCTCGGAAGAGCCAGATTCAAATGAACTCGAATCAGAGGAATCAGAATCAGAATCACTAGAGTCAGAATCAGAATAATCAGAATCAGAGGAATCAGAGTCAGAGGAATCAGAATCAGAGGAATCAGAATCAGAATCTGAGGAATCAGAATCTGAATCATCTGAATCTGACATTTCAGAGCTTGAAGCATCATCACCAACAGCTCTCTTTATTTTTCGTTTTAGTTGCCTCCTCTTCTTTTTCCTTATTGATTTCTTCTTATGAGTAGAGCTATCATCATCATCATCACTGCTGCTCTCATCACTGCTGCTGTCTGATGTATCCCTACTTCTTCTCTTTTGCCTCCTTCTCTCTTTCCTTCTCTTTACCTTTCTCCTCTTGGTATCTTCAGAGTCATCATCACTTCCTTCATCACTTTCTTCATCTTCATCGTCCGAATAATCTCTCCCTTTTCTTTTTGACTCTTTCTTCTTCTTCTTCTTTTTCTTTCTTTTACTTTTGTAGTCATCATCATCACTCTCACTCTCTTCATCTTCATCGTCTTCGTCTGAATAGTCTTTCTTGTGTCGCTTTTTCTTCTTCTTCTTTTTCTTTTTCTTACTCTTTCCTCCTTTCTCCTCACTCTCACTCTCACTCTCCTCATCTTCGGAATCCTCTGAGTCCTTTCTTCTACGCTTTTTCTTCTTTTTCTTCTTCTTCTTCTTTCTTTTTCCTTCTTTATTTTCATCATCATCATCATCACTTTCATCTTCCTCGTCATCGGAAGATGCTCTCCTCCGTTTCTTCTTCTTTTTCTTTTTCTTCTTCTTTTTACTAGTTTCACCATCACCACTGTCATCATCATCATCATCTTTGGAATCTGTTACATATTTCTTCTTTTTCTTTTTCTTTTTGCTTCTCCTAGTCCCGCCATCTTCATCATCTTCATCTTCGCTGTCGGAGCCTTCGGAGTCGTTTCGACGTTTCTTTTTCTTTTTCTTCTTCTTTTTCTTTCCCCTCTCTCCTTCTTCTTCCTCTTCCTCTTCTGACTCTGTGTCTCCTTTACGTCGCTTCTTCTTCTTCTTTTTTCTTTTCTTCCTCTTACCATCATCATCATCATTGCTATCATCATCATCTTCTTCGCTCTTTCCCTTTTTCTTTTTTCGTTTCTTTCTCTTCTTTCTCTCCTTCTCATCTAATCCATCCTCCTCAGATGACTCCCCTTCCTCTCCTTTCTTCTTCCTTTTCTTCTTCTTCTCTTTTTTCCGTCTCTTTCTACCTGATCTGCTGCTCTCAAGTTCGCTTGATCTCTCAATATGCTTGATATCTCTTTTAGCTTGCCTCAGTATCAACTGTGCCTCTTTGTCGGTATACACTTTGATGCCTTTACTCCTTAGCCTTTCCTCAATGATCTCTCTCTGTGACCTATCAACAAGTGACCCTTGTCTCATGGCCAGTTCTATTTCGCTGTTAGTAATTCCAAATGTATCCAGTTCAGACGTACTAATGATGTATGTTCCTGTTATCTCACCTTCAGAGCTGATAGTGGCTGCACAGAGTCGACCTTTTGGGTCTTTAAAGAAAATCTTTTCGGTCGTGTTTGATAGAAACTCTCTCCATTTTCTTTGCCGGGCAGAAAATGAGAGTTCTTCTTCGCTCTCTTCTGTGAGTACTGAGAGGTGAGGGAACCATGTTCCTTCTCCTAGCCTTTTTCGTAGGAGCTCACTCTGCCTTAATCTTAAAATATTACCTATAAGGAACAAGACAAAGAAATCATTGTTATTATTATATTTCTATTTGCTGTTGTCGCTGTTGCTGCATAATCATTAGTAAATGCTTACGTTCTTTATCTTTAATCATCTCTCCAACTTGGTTCAGTGTGGTATCGATTAGGTTCGTCATATAAAATGCCAGCTGCTGCTGGAAGGATTCAAACTGTGACCCTGCTATCACCAGATCTGGGAACGGGTTATCCTTCCGCATCCTCTCTCTCTTATACCTTGCCCTTCTCTTTGCTGATCTTTTGCAGTCAAGAGGCTGCACTTCGTATAGAGAGTTAAAATATCCTTTAAACATAAGCTCTGATGTACTATACACCATTGAGTCATCATGATATTGATATGGTGCTGCTTCTCCATCTGATGAAGAAAAGGCAGAGTCATAATGACTTGATACCCTATGACTACTTTGTGATGAGAATAACAATCGGTCTTTTGGATAAAACCGACCAGCTGTCCTCTTTGCTCTCTTTGGATTGAAAAGATGCTGATATACTCGTCTTTTTGATCGTCCATAACTAGATAATTGACTCAAATCAATGAGAGAGAGGGTGGCTTTCCACTTGAGGTTCCTACTATCCTGGGCCTCTTGGATTCTTGCTGGAGATGGAAGGACTATTTCGCTAGTAGTCTTATAAAAGTACTGCTTAGTGCCATACTGATAGGAAGATTGGGTCATCTTGAGTGAGAATTGATAAGGGCCCTCTATGAGAAGTGTAGACAGAGGAAGATGCGAGGACGTGACATTTCTTTTCCTTGAAGGTTTTACTTCCCTAGCCAAAGGAACAGTACCTCTTTTCTCTTGAAATACTGACGTTACAGGTGCAGGGAATTGTGATGGGATTTCTACAGTGCAAAGTTTGACATCTTCTTGGACTGGAGGAGGTTCTTCCATTGTAGGCATGCATATAGCATTGTCAATAGGTTCTTTTTTAATGTGAGTGATATTAATAGTAGTCAGTAATGTTGTTTGCTGCAGGTTAGTAACAACTACTGGGTTTGGTTTTGCTTCGTTTTTAGCATCAAATGATTGTGTATTTACAGGATTGACCCATAGAGGTGGGGGGAGAGAAGGAGGAGGAGGGAGAGGAGGAGCAGTCATACAAACAGGAGCTGGTGGAGGAGGAAGAGGGTGATGAATGGTGACCGGAAAAAAGGAGAACGTTTTCTTTGTTCGAACTTTACGCGGTAAAAATGATTTTCTTAGTGTGAATGCACTTGTATGTCCAAGTGGAAATTTATCCCAACTAACATCTTGCTTATTTTTACCTGCAAAAAGACATAATCACCATAGAATGAAATAAATGCTTTACCTGGTAGGTATCTTTTATGCAATTTTGGTAGCATAAATTTCTTGTAATTCCCATCAGTGACAGTTGATTGTGTTGCAGCATTGCTCAATGGTGGAAGCTTAATATTGGATTTTTCTTGAAGCCAAACACCATCAAAGTGGTTATCATTAGGTGAAGCAGCTCTGAGTTGCAGGGACTGGATTTTATAGGTTGCTTGGCCGGCTCCATGAGACTTTCTTTGATCTGTGCTAAGCATTGCTGTTGAGGAGTAGCTCCAGTTTCTCTCACTCTGCAAAGTGTGAGTCAATACTCACAATTTAACAGCAGGAAACTTGATTGGAATTAAACTGTCCTTAGATTCACACTTCACTATTTTGTATGAAACACGTGATAATTAATAGTTACGAGGCGATCCTAGACTAGTAACCGGGAGTATACGATAACGCACTCGGGAAGATGATTAAGTCTCGTAAACTACTAGAATACTGAGGATTACTAATTCTTTACAATGTCCGCAAACATGAATGGCGACATCATGAAAGCTGTTATTTTAATTGGAGGGCCTCATATAGGTAGATATTACGAACATTATACTTCATTTCCACAATATCTATCTCCTCTTAGGTACACGTTTTCGCCCGCTCTCATTTGAAGTCCCAAAGCCTCTGTTCCCTGTTGCTGGTTGCCCCATGATACAGCATCACATTGAGGCCTGCCTTAAAGTAAGAAAAAATGAAATAACATCAAATTAATATTGAATACTTCATGAGAATGTGTTGGAGCCATTTCTTCTTTATTTGCATTATTAGTTTAGGAGAATAGCCACACCCATTGTAATTAAATTTTAATTAATTATTGTTATGTGTAATGATTATTATTGTTTCTAGTTTCCAAGTATCAAGGAGATATTGATCATTGGGTTCTATCAGAGGTCAAGAGAAATGACACGATTCCTCTCTGAACTTCAGAGAAAGCACAACATTACCATTAGGTATGGAAGACTCTGAGAAAATAATTATTGCAATTAAATATATGCACTTAAATTTTGAGCCCCATTTTTGTTAGGACCGATTCAGATTTTTTACTGATTCCTTTCAAATTTTTATCAGGTATCTCCAAGAGCATTGCCCACTGGGTACTGGAGGCGGCCTCTATCATTTCAGGGATCAGATACTCAGTGGGGGAGTCTCGTCTTTTTTTGTATTTAATTCCGACGTGTGCTGTGACTTCCCCGTCAAAGAAATGTACGCCTTTCACAAAGAGACTAAAGGCTGTGTGATATTAGGAACCAAAGTAGAGAAGGAAGAGCGAGAAGGAGAGTTATTATTATAGTTTCTTGTTAGGCGAATGAATCTCAGTCAGTCCATTATGGCTGTATTGTAGAGGATCCTAAAACTCACAAAGTTAGTGAAATGGTTTCCTTATTAGTATTCATCTTGTTCCTGTTATTCATTCATTGTAGGTTTTGCATTATGTGGAGAAGCCAGAGACTTTTGTGAGTGATCTCATCAACGCTGGTGCTTATTTATTCACTCAAGATATATTTCAATTGCTTGGAGATGCTTTCCAATGTAACTATAATGAAATGAATGGGTAAGGCATAGAGCCAATGTAATTACTGTTTACTGTAGTTGACGTAAAGTTTCATAGGACTATATACCCAAGGCCATAGCCCATGGTTTTTTTCCAAAAAATGGCTCCGAAATCACCCCAAATTTTTATTACATTTTCTGATACATATTGATGTCCTTATGCTATGTAGAAAGTTTGAGCTGATTCCGACTTAAAATTTTCCAGTTATGAGCATTTTAAGAAAATGCCAAAATTTTGAAAAATACCCAAGGCTATAGCCCATGTTTTTCCCAAAAAATGGCTCCGAAATCACCCCCAATTTTTATTACATTTTCTGATACATATTGATGTCCTTATGCTATGTAAAAAGTTTGAGCTGATTCCGGCTTAAAATTTTCGAGTTACAGCCATTTTAAGAAAATGCCAAAATTTTGAAAAATACCCAAGACTATAGCCCATGTTTTTCCCAAAAAATGGCTCTGAAATCACCCCCAATTTTTATTACATTTTCTGATACATATTGATGTCCTTATGCTATGTAGAAAGTTTGAGCTGATTCCGACTTAAAATTTTCAAGTTATGAGCAGTTTAAGAAAATGCCAAAATTTTGAAAAATACCCAAGGCTATAGCCCATGGTTTTTTTTCAAAAAATGGCTCCGAAATCACCCTTAATTTTTATTACATTTTCTGATACATATTGATGTCCTTATGCTATATAGAAATTTTGAGCTGATTCCAACTTAAACTTTTCAAGTTGTGAGCATTTTAAAGATATGCTATTGTCTAAAAAATACAATAGTTTATGTTCTTTTCTCTTCTCCCTTTATCTTCCTCACCCTCTCTCTCTTTCTCTCAGTACTCATGATAGTTGCGATGCTATTGATCTTGAACGTACAGTGTTAAAAAAGCTTGCTGCAGGCGGTAAACTGTACCTTTTCATGAACACAGGTTTCTGGAGCCAATTCAAGACAGCTGGGTTAGTCAGCTTTTCACTTGATCATACAATAAATACCCACTCCCCTTCTCCTCTGCCTATAGCAATGCTATATATGCTAACAAGCTTTATCTCTCCCTTTATCGTAAAGCTGATCATTTCCTGGAGCGTTTGGCATCAAGCAATGATGATATTGAGTCACCAGTTATCATTGGAGATGTGAGAATACACTCAACAGCAGTAGTGCACCCAACTGCAGTGGTATGACAATTAAAGACTACTACTATACAATGTGTCAGTTTCTCTCTCTATAGTTGGGTCCCAATGTATCAGTAGGGCCTGGTGTTACAATCGGTGCTGGTGCGAGGATTAAAGAAGCCATTATACTTGACAGAGCTGAAATTAAAGTCAGTCCTGACTTACCTCCACTCTGCCATTCTCTTCTCTTTGTGTAGGAACACAGTTGCATATTGCATTCGATTGTAGGATGGGAGTGTGAGCTAGGGGCGTGGTCACGTGTGGAGGGTTACCCATCTGATCCTAATCCGAATGATCCATTTGGTAACGTTCCTAAGGAATCACTTTTTAATGAAGACGGGCGACTCAATCCATCTATTACCATATTAGGTATGTTATCTAGTGATCATTATGACTCAAAATTTTATAAAAAATAATTTTTAAGGTCAAGGGGTTCGTATTGATTCTGAAGTGATGATTTTAAATTCAATTGTGCTGCCGCATAAAGATATTGGATCTTCTTACCGGAATCAAATCATAATGTGATCATTTGCTGCAATAGCCTATACTTTCTCATCTCTTTTTTTTCTCATTGGCTGTCAGCAACTTGTTCATTTTATAACAAAAATGTAAAAAAGGTTTTTGAAAACATTTTGGACGGAATAAAGTTGTTAAAATAATTGTAAAAAATATTTTTAAAAATATATAAATAATATAATTGCAAGTTTCGGTGATAAATAATATATTGCACACAGAAATTTTATAATTAATAATTTGATGTTTGGAAACATAATGTCAATACCTTATTGGGGATGTCAGATATGTTCATAGTCATTGTCTGATTCTTGTAATATAGCTGGTTCACGTGTGACAACTCTTACCAACCTCCTCAGTCTCTTGATGCTGTACCTTGATCTGCTCTCTCCTCCTGACCTCTCCAGCAATGGAGACTCTTCATCATGATTCTGTAATCCACTCAGTTCTATCTCAGTTGCACTGCTTCTCCTTTCTTCATCAACTTTGTTCTCGGGCGCTAAAAGGTCCTTGCTCTGATTTGTCTCAGATTTGCTTTGTGTGAACATGTCAAAAACCTTCACAAGGTCTCCGCTCAGGTACCAGCCGATGAGTGTGATTGCGAAACCTGGTACAAAGGTCATATAGTTTGTAGCGTGACCTCTTTTGTCGTAAAAGAAGCTACCAACAAAGCCCCAGGTTGTGAAATAGAGTATGTTGATGGCTACGGCAATGGAAACACCAAAAATGAATCGTCTTCTCTTTGCCCTGTTCCTCCATGTTCCACTTTTATAATTAGCCAGTGAAGTGCTTGTTAGGTGGAAGTATATAGCATTACCAATCCAGAGGGCAATTATTGAGAGACCAAGATACATTAGGACTACCAAGTAACTGAACGGATTATAGAAAAGATCAAAAAAGATGATTAGTAACAAGTACATCACAGTGTGTGGCATTGAGAAAAGCAGCCAAAACACAAGTACTTGTGCTATAATATTAAGCTTTCCTCGATGAATGCAGGAGCAAAAAAGAGGAAAAACATTGAAAAAATCCGGTCTTTTTCTTAACCTAAAACAGACAATCAAACCATGTGGTATGCTGAACAGGAGTGCTATTCCTAGCAGTAATACTTGGAATATAGTGAGACAGTATCCACCATCATTAGTCCCCACTAACATACCACAGCCAGTCAGTATTGAAGTGACAATGAATGAGTAAAAGAAAGCACTGTTGATCTGATCCGAGTTAATATATGCATAGATCCTCCTATAGAACCTCTTCCTGTACTTGTATATCAGCATAAAGAGGATGAGCTGGAATAAGAAATAGGACGTGAAGAAGCCAATGTGACGGATGAGTACTATAGGAGAGTTTTTAAGGAGAGGATAAGGTGCTGCATAGCCAATTGCTTGATCATTTGAGTATACAAGCCATGGCAAGGCATGTGCTTTGATGGCATAGCCTTGTAGCTATTGAAAGAGAAAAAGGGAAGAGGTTATCATTTATGAATTGTGCAAAAGTGAGTAAAGTTATGATAAATATTGGAGGTGAGATGATAACTTCAGAACAAATTTGATTTGATAATGACAGAGTAGATTTTACAATTCTCAATGCTCTTAATATTTTTAGGTATAAAAGATGTATAAAATTACCTTCTCAGTAAGTGTGAAAAGAGCTTGATCAATTGTAGAGTACTTTTGGGCAAAAGTTGCAATATTATCAATTCCATTAGTATTTGATACATAATCGAATTGATAAAGATTTGACGTAGAGCACCAACTGCAAGGAAACTGCTTGGTAGTTATGCAATTTAAGATGTCTTCCTCTGAGCCACCAAGAGTAAAATTAATGCTGATTCTCTTTTCAGTATTACCACCGATCATGAAAGGGCAGATATTAAGAGTTCGGTATATATTGTCTTCCACAATGAGTGGTATACGGCCCCAAAGGAACTCTCTCTCTACAAGGCAACTGTTTGCAGGGCATATCGATGAATCGAGATTGCAATTATCACCTGACCAGCAATTGCAGCCATCATTAGCCGAGCAGTTTTTATTTAATGGGATGCAGAGGTTGTACTTGACCCTCACAGAGTGTGGGGGTCTCTCTTGATTGGTGAAGAATGCTCCTGCAAGCCTTCTTAAAGTGACACAGTCCCCTGCTAGAGCATTTTCTAATATTGCTGAAACAAGGTAATGGTCATCTTGACTGGACTGACAGCTGTTGCTATTTGCTGTGTAGAGAAGGAAAGAGAAGAGCAAAATCATCAAGGACAACATTTCTGCATAGTTTGCTTGTCCATCAAGTAGGAGGTATTATTATTTATTAATGTTACTTTTTTGTAAAACGTTAAAATAGGAAAGAATAAGCATGCTTAAATGTGGACAAAACTATTAAGATAGAAAGTTCATTGGTCTTTATTTTCAACCATTGACATTTCTTCAGGCATAGAAGGTAATGTTCTTTTAAACTTTCTATTAATCTTTGGTGTCAGCCCATCAGCTTTTATTTGCATCCTTATGGCAGCCATTGATCCAGGCTTCTGAAAATTATCTTCAACAAGCTGTGTAATGGTCAGCCCTCGTCCTCCTTCCCCTTTTCCTTCTTGTGTTGCACTATCAAAGGAACGTCTTGTTAATATGTCATTCTCAGAGCTTGTGGTCAGATCTATTCCAAGTTTATCGAGCGCCTCCTCTGAACTTGTTTTGTGACGAAGTGACTTAAGCAGTGGGGATCCTTTTGCATCAAGGCTACCGATTGATCCTCTGTGCATTTTGATGCTGTCATTTGCTGGTATCATCAACTGATCCTTTTTCTTTTTTGGCATCATTTTTGCTTTTGGAGGCGAAATATCTGTAATTTTTATTTCTGGAGCAGCGTCTATGAGATCATCTTCATGGTGCAGACCATTCATATATGGAGTGGTAGAGTTTTGTTCAAGTGTTTTGATTGCTTTCTTTAATTGGTCTATCTCTTTTTCTTGCTCTTTAATGAATTGCTCATTTTTGGTATCAGCTTCTTTGGTTGCTCTCTTTCTCTCTTCAGCTAATGCTTTGTTGTGCTGCTCGTGAATCTGCTTCAGTTTGTCTTGCAGCACTCTAAGCTGGTTTTCTAATGCTGCTATGCGTAGAAATGGTTTCTCTGATTCCTATGATGACAATGAAGAGTTTGTACATAATATAAGGACATATTCTCTTACTCTAACTCCAGCTGCTTGAAGGATTGTTACAGCTTCATGTTGTCTTTCCTCTTTTGCAATGTCCAGTGCAGTTTTACCATTCTATTGTATGCAAGCAAAGGAATGTCCATTTGATTATTGGTGGACTTACAGTTGTTTCCATGTTAATGACAGCTCCTTCTTTAATCAGTAGCTCTAACACAGAAGTGTTCCCTTTCCACGCTGCTACATGCAAAGCAGTAAAACCATACTAAAACAAAAAAAATAGGACATAACTACCATATGTTAGTACCCTTAAACTAACTGTGTTGGTTGCATTAATGTCTAAACCAATAGCAATCAGTGCTCTTGCAATTTCATAATGTCCATTGTAACAAGTGGACATCAATGCTGTCCAGCCTTCCTTGCTCCTTGCTTTATCGTAAGCTCCCATTGCCAGTAGATACAATACTATTGAGAGATGACCTTCAGCACTTGCTTCATGGAGTGGTGTGAATCCTCGCTGTGTAAAACAAGGAAGAATATGGGTTTAATCTTAAATTCTGGCATGCTTACTTTTGAGGTGCAATTAATATCCAGTACTTCCATTCGCAGGATGACAGAGACACATTGAAGTTGCCCATAGTGGCTGGCTAAGTGTAAGCAGTTTCGTCCATGCTGAGAAGAAAAAAAGAATAAAGTAATTCATGGTGTGTGTTTGTGATGTCTTTGATGTTATCAACATTTTACTGATATTCATATACTGAGAAATGAGTATAGTCCTTTTGATGTTGTTGTTCTATAGTGTACTGCATCTAATTTAAGTGTTTTTGTTGCATATTAGTTTATCATAAACTCTACACTATATATTATGAGTGTATTAATAGGATTCTTACCCTATCAAGTGTACTGGTAGCTACAGCAGATCCTTTCTCCCCCAATATTCTCTCAAGCTCTTTGCTGTAGCCTTTCCTAGCTGCTATGAGCAACTCGTTAGTGACAGGGGAGGCACAGCCTCTGTTAGAATCTGGGAGCAGGCGGTTTGAAAGCTCATTAGATTGTGCCACTGGTGTACCAGGTCTGGGACTTGCAGACATTTTTTTTGCTTTTGGATTTGTGTGCAGAGATATGGAGGGCGGTGCTCATTATATCGTCACGGTCATGACGTCATCCTTTAATATCACTTAGATCTAATAAGTTCAATTAAAATTTTTGATAATTAAAATGGCCGACATATAGAGGCGGCGCGGAGGAGGTACGAAAGAGAAGAAGTTTCATTTCAACTGTTTACAAACTCCTCCTCTTTGCTGTGTTTCTCCACGACCCCTCGAGCTACCCCTTCCCCTCTTTTTGCTCACAGCTTAATACCAAAGGGAAGAGGAGCAGGTAAGGCTTTAGAGCGCCTCTTGTAATGACAAGGGCCTCTCGTTTGTAATGCTATCGTCTCGTTTATTTATAATGGTCTGTGTGTGTCTGATTTTGTCATAACAGGAGGAAATGGAGGGGCTAGTATTGTGTATACATGATAATGACTCTCTTTGTTTGAATGTTGATAAATATTTAACACTTATTTCTCCTTTAATATCTCCTTTTCTTCTTCCTCTGCCTCTAATAGTTGTACAATGGCCGAAGGTCCTGCTGGTGAAGGAGGCCAATCAAAAGAAGCTCAAGGTCCATCGACAACAGCAGAGAAGCTGTTAGTAAAAATAACACGATATTTATAAATAATTACATTTTATTCTCATTTTTGTTTGCTGTTTGCCATGCTCAATCTCTCATAACAACCCTACATACATACATATAATGTTCATCCATACATATTGCCACACACACTTCATTGCATGTACATGTACATACACACACTCAAGGAGGAAAATGTACATGTACATTCCATTAGATGCCAAATATATGACAGGGAGAAAGCCACAATGAGTAATTATGGTACACGTATGCGTGTGTACTATAAATACTACATGTATGTACAAAACATGCTGTGTGTGTAGAGAAGAGAGAGAGAGAGAGAGGCAAACATACCTTGTTGGCTTCTCCCACTATGAGTTAGTATAAATGTTTATGTTGTATGCATATTTGTGGGTTTTGCCTGCTTACTGATGAAATTTGATACAGACATTGTAGAGTAGAAGTATAATGTATAATGTATGTGACATGTGTAAACAAATTAGCGAGCAGATACTAATGGTACTAATGGCATAAGAATTAAATCATTGTTACACTTCTTGTATTGAGGCCAATTAATAGAACTAGTGGTAGGGACTATCGACCCTAGGACAAAGAATTAGTAGCCATACATATTAAGGTCATCATTATCTATATGTACTCTTGGTAAATGTGTCACATACACAACAGCAGTGACCTACATGTATGGTACCCTATTAACATTATGTACATGTACTGTACATGTATCAGGTTTTCCCACAAAGCATGCTAAGCATATGCTTAGTAACTTTAAAAATTTTACTCACAGGAAGCTAAGCACTATGCTAAAATCCTGCTGGAAACCCCAACATGTATACTCTATGTGTTTTCATGTTTGCATACATTAAAAGCTGACCTTAGCCGATGTTATGTAATTTGGTTTATGAATGATTACACAACTCAGTATTATACACAATGCAGAAATTTCGGTCAATTCCAGTCATAAATTTTTTTATCTTTTTTGTCTCTTTTTCTTTCTCTTTTAGTCAAGAGGTCCTGAGGCTCATAAAGGAAGACAATGAGAGCGAAGTCCTCCAGCTGCTGAGGTCTGATAAAGAGCTCTTACACGAGGCGTGTGAGTCCGGCTCACTGGAAGCAGTTGAGCTTTTATTAGAGAGAAAAGTGACAATATCAGAATGGAACAAAGTAAGAGTGATACCACTAATACATGTACATGTACATGTATATACATGCATGTACATGTATGTATAATGTATGTAGCATAAGTAATATGTAACTACTACAGTTGACAGTTATTTTGATAGATTTGTTGATATGCAGTCTCTGTTGACATTAGACTATCCTTATGCATATTTTTGCTTATTTAATCCCATTAGCAAAGCTTTGATGAACTATTAAAATAATCTTTAAGCTTTCCAGCATAATTATGATGATATCATACTTATATTTATGTGTTATGTTTTGTACGTGTTTAGGCTCATTTGTTGCCACTGCATCTAGCTGCCAAGAAGAATCACATAGAGATAGTCGAGGCTCTTCTAAAGCATGACCCAGATGTCGTTGACAGACCTTCTAAGTATGGAGAGACTCCGCTGCACTTTGCCTGCCTCTACGGACACCTGCCAATGGTTAAACTACTCATTGAGTAAGTGTACATGTAATTTATTTATTATTATTATTTTATTATTTTTTATTATTTTATTATTGTTACTATTACTTTTATTATATTTTATTATTTATTATTGTTTTTTTATTGTTAATATTACTTTTATTATTTCCCTATCTTCTTGTAGTTATAAAGCTGATGTTCGTGTTGATGACAGGTGTGGTAATACGGCATTGCATTATGCTGTGAGTAGCAATAATCCTGAGCTGGTTGAGTTCCTGTTGCGTGATAAAGATCTCGTGCAACTCATTAACAAAAAAAATCAAGTAAAGCTAACCTGATTAAATATAATTAGGTATCTTTTGATTTATATGTTCTCCTCCCTCTCTCCTTCCTTCTTCTTTTCTCTCTTCTCTCTCTCTCTCTCTCCCTCTCTCTCTTCTCTCCCTCTCTCTCTTGTTCTCTCTCCTAGTTCCACCATTCTCCTATACACAGAGCTGCCGTATTACAGTGTGTGGAGGTTATTGAGGTATTATCCAATTACAAGGCAAGACTGAACATCAAAGACAAGGTCAGCTATACACACACACACACACTGTAATATCAGTCCAACCTGAAATCTGATTCATATACTTGTATTGTCAATTATTATGTGTCGCTATTCTTCATTAAACTAATGCTATAGATACATGTATCAAAATGTCCGTTTCCTCTCTTTCTTCTTAGAATGGTCTAACAGCGTATGACATGGCGAGCCTTCTCTACGATAACAAGAGGGTCCTTCATTCAAAGGACGGCTCCAATAAGACCGACACTATCATGCCCATTGGTTCAACGTCACGAGTCAGTACCCACTTGTCTCCCATGTCAACCATGAGTGACTATCACAGCCGCTCGTCCAGTTTCTCTCATTATCGTCCATCAGTTGGCAGCATTGACGGATCCACTACCAGTCTCCCTGTAGCAGCTGTGAGTGTGCATATACATGTACATGTAGTCTTTATTGTATATTTATTGTGTTAAACGTTGATTGTTTTTGATAATTTTTACTGGTTTTATTACTTTTTTATAATTTTTATTTATTTTTTATTGAAGGGCATTCAAAAGAAAAGAGCATCAGCCACTTCATCAAAGAGACCAATCAATCTCTCCTTCTCTCATTCCTACTCTAGACAAGTAACATTATTTAATTAATTACTGTAATACATGTACTGTATGTATTTTCTCTCTTTCTTTATTAGGCTAGTGCTGCTTCATCCCAGGGCAGTCGTGGCTCAGAGATTTATCTAAAGGACAAGGAACAAGCCGAGAAATTATCAGAAGCACTTGAGAAACAATCATCAATTGATGGGCTGGAGAAGATTGTCCTTGATCAAAGTTAGTGGCAAAGCCATTGTGTATTGTTGAAACACTTCGTACACCTTTTATCCTCTTTATATCCATTTCTCTCTCTCTCTCTCTTCATCACAGCTTCCTATGAGCCCCCCATTGATATGTTCTTTGTTCCTCCAATCGAATCCAGTACCATGACGTCTAATAAAACTTCCTTCCATTCGAAAGATCACGACATTAAATTTCAAATAGACGATGGCTACTGGGCCCTGGACTCTAACGAGACCATTGATTGCAAGATGGCCGCCACCCTCCACTGGAACAGTGCCTTCCCTTCTGACTATGTGTTTATTAGTCCGATAGTGTTCGTGAGCTGTAAGGCTAAGAGGTCGTGTGAGGTTAAGCTCACTCTCCCTCACTCCCTTCATTTCCCTTCAGAGAAGCACCACAAGTTAGATTCATTACATGAACCATATTATTATAGCTAGAAAAGTTATAGTTGGAGAATTTGGCAAATTGCTTTTTTGAAAAGGTTTATCATTTAAAATTTTAATTAGGCACACTACAATCTAATGTAAACCAGGGTTAAAATTTTGGCAGATGGGAATAGTACAACCCAGTAGCGTAGGAAGGGGGGGCTAGTGGGGTTCAAGCCCCCCCCAATATTTTGCAAGGGGGCAAAGCCCCCTCAATATTTGGGAAGTGCTAAAGCAATTCAAAGTAGTAATATTAACAAACAATTTACATGCATTTTTTAATAAATTAATATTATAGCAAATAATCTTTTTAACATTAATGTCTCATATAATCTTAGCAAGTCAGCCCCCCCCAAAATTTGGCCTTGATACACCTTTGCAACCAAATTGTCTTTCCTTCTCTCTCTCTCTCCCCCCCTCTCTCTCTTTCTCCCTCTCTCTCTTCCAGGAGGATTATTGTATTCTTCACTAACACTGTTAGCATTGAAGCCATAGTCTCTTCACCGTCTCACAGAGAATTCCGTCGTTTGGCCACCTCCGATCTCCTAGTTGATATGCACAGTGTCTCCTTTACCACGTCCATTAGGTATCCTTCTCTCTTTGTGGTTGCGATGACTCCCCCTCCTCCCTCCTTTCCTCTCCTCCCCTTGAGATGCTGTCTGTATGTGGCATGCCCCAGTGATAGGGATCAGTACATTACTAATACTGATATATCGGTCTATGTGGCTATGAATCTAAAGACTGTTGAAATGGTGAGTAATTAACACTCGATTAACACTTAATTAACACCTCACTAATTATGATAATTACTATACTATGTGCTATCTGTGATAATGGGTGTGGCTTTAGTATAGTTATTAGTTCATTAATTAATAATGTTTTAAGCTCTCTCTGCTGCTTTTTTGGTTTTTAGGCAATGAAGACTGATGTGATACCACACGAGTACACGTTGGAGGAGAAAGGGTTTGTTCTTTCTGGGTCAGTCCTCAAGATTAACTGTAAATCAGAGAACAAGGATTGGCAGATAACTAGGAGAGGAAGTGGCCATGTAAGCTCATTTTACATTTTCTGATACATATTGATGTCCTTATGCTGTGTAGAAAGTTTGAGCTGATTCCGACTTTAATTTTTCGAGCTACGGCCATTTTAAGAAAATTCCAAAATTTTGAAAAATACCCAAGGCTATAGCCCATGGTTTTTTCCAAAAAATGGCTCCGAAATCACCCCCAATTTTTATTACATTTTCTGATACATATTGATGTCCTTATGCTGTGTAGAAAGTTTGAGCTGATTCCGACTTAAAATTTTTGAGTTACGGCCATTTTAAGAAAATGTCAAAATTTTGAAAAATACCCAAGGCTATAGCCCATGGTTTTTTCTGAAAAATGGCTCCGAAATTACCCCCAATTTTTATTACATTTTCTGATACATATTGATGTCCTTATGCTATGTAAAAAGTTTGAGCTGATTCTGACTTAAAATTTTTGAGTTACGGCCATTTTAAGAAAATGTCAAAATTTTGAAAAATACCCAAGGCTATAGCCCATGGTTTTATTCCGAAAAATGGCTCCGAAATCACCCCCAATTTTTATTACATTTTCTGATACATATTGATGTCCTTATGCTGTGTAGAAAGTTTGAGTTGATTCCGACTTCAATTTTTCGAGTTACGGCCATTTTAAGAAAATGCCACGTACATTATAGTATGTATGTACATGTACATGCTTTAAGTTAAAATACTCCTTTCGGTTCTGCTATAATTTTAGCTGTTCAATTACCGATGTCTTCCTTTTAGTTCAAATACAATCAGATATTGCTTGGTCCAGAGACAGAGCTGGAGACATCGGTCTCTCACAAGCGATCCTACCCGCCTAAAGAGTCCTTGTTTGTCGAGTGCCACGACCATAATAAAGTACTCAAGTGTAGGATTAATGTTGAGTCTGATGGCAAAGAACTAGTGAATATGCTAGTGACACCTTATGCTCCAGTTAGACGTAAGAGAAAAGACTATGAAATATTTTGTGTGTTAATTACCCTTTCTCTCCCTTCTTTCTCTTTCTGTTTTTTCTCTCTCCTCTCTCTCTTTATAGAGGCTCCTACTTTGGATCCATTTAATTTAAGAGAGTCAATAGATTTATCTAATAATGAACTGAGCAGTAGTAGTAAGCTACAGCACAAATTATTATTAATATATTATTTATTTTATTAGCTGAAAGTATTTCAATGAAGACGTCAGTTGTTTAGCAAAATTCTAATTCCAAGCTATATTTAGACCCCGCCCCAACCACGCCCAACAATGAAATTTAATTAATAATCATCTCCTACTATTATTTAAATTATTATTATTATTATTTTAACAGGAAATTAATATGATTCAATAATTTTTAATTTTGTCCTTCGACTTTATTATTTTTTAGTCAGTGAATGTCTTAAAAGTTCGTTTGTGTGAAAGAATATATTTTGCTATTATTTATCTAATAAAAATCTTTTATATAAAAAATTATTAATAGTATAATTTTAAAAAATCAATCTAAAATTTTTGCAATTGTTCTGAGCTATTGATGGCAATCAGTCCAGTATATTTATTGATTTAATATTATAATATTTTTGGCTGAAATAAATGTTCTAATATTTGAGAAAATAAACTAGTTTATAATTTCAAGGTTCAACGCTATAGTCAATCAATTAATCATTATTAAAGTTTTTTTTTTAAAACGTCTCGTTAATCATTCATCACTCTTAGGGGAGTTAGGGGTTGCTTCCTTGGCAACTGTGGCCATATCCCACTCCTTCATAAAGAGTGACGGAATACTTTGACCGAAATAAAACTTTGCGTTGGTTGTGATGGCTTCGTAACGCTTCAACTCAAGATACTGGGGAGTTAGCTTCAACTAAAAACAAGAAAATAAATCGTGAAAATTAATGCAATAATTCTCCTAACGTTATTGGCATCCGATTCTTTCTGTGCTGTGTAGTAATTGGCGTCAGCTTGAGCTATTATCCGAGCACTTTTCGTCTCGTCGTCGATGCGAGACATTTCCTTTTGCTTCTCCCTCTCCATCACTTTCTGCTCAAACTGGATCTTGGCCACCTCAGCAACTTTGTTTGCCTCTAAAAAAATTAAACGATAACTGTCAAACTTGCTGGATACATGCAACAAAATGCAATGAAACTAGGGGTGTTTTCAGAGCTATTTTTTGGAAAAAAAGCATGGGTTTACATTGGCATATGTGTCTTTAGCTTTTCATAATTGTAGTCATTATCGACTCAAATGTTTTCCATGTGAATTAGTGGAACTATGAGTAAACTCACACACACAGTGTTTGAAAAACTTACCAATTACTGCTTTCTTTCTATCAGTTTCGGCTTCTTTTTCAATCACTTTCTGTTTCTGTATTGCAATGAGGAGCTTGGTCTTCTCTGCTTCCCTAAAAACAACAAGGAAAGGAAAGTAAAAGCAGAAGAAAAAGATGATTAGACACTTACATTAATTCAAAGTTTTTCCTAATGCTCTCCGGTATCTTTGGTTTGGTCACTCTCACAGAATGAACCGAGAGACCTGGGGCCATCTTATCTAAATCAGTTTGAAGAGTTTTTCTCAGATTTTCATCAATTTGATCTAGAGAGAAGATACATACGCATTAAGCTGATTTAAGCAGCCAAAAATGATAAGCAACAGCAAAAAAAAAGACATAAAAAAAGAGGAGAAAATAACTTACCAAATAAATCAATGTAAACTTGTTGCAATGAGTGAGAGCTACAAAACTATTCAAAGATATCATAATTGACAAAAAGAAACTAAGCAATCAAACCTGGTTCAGCTCATGGTGGACTTTATTAAATATGAGGGTCTTGTCATAATCGGCAGTGAACTTTCTCACAACATCATGAGCTAATAAAAACAACAAATAAATAAATAATAAATAAATAAATAAATAAATAAATAGGTAAATTAATTTGGTGTTAGCTTATAATTGAATCTCAGGTTCCAGGAAAAAATTTAATTAGGAACCATCACTGTAATAAATACACCAGAGTTAATCAGTGAGTTTCTTTGTAATACTAGCCATTGTAAATAATATGTAATACAAGTACATGTACATAATATGCACAGGTATTTAGGCACACATGCATAATGTGCATTGAAAATAATTAAACAAGATAGAAATTCAACACGCATTGGAAAATGCACATTATTAAAAATAAATGCAAACGATACTATTATGTAAAAGGAGAATACAGAATGCAGTCTGGTTTCAATGTTATAATTGCGGCTGTTGTATGTTATCTCTGATTAGCAATTTAGCATACAACTGTTGTAGAGATTTCTATCTCATTAGTGTTGTAAGGCTGTTGTATGGCTGCAGGCTAAAATGCAAAACCAGCATTAACTTTCTCTCTCCTCTCTCTCCCTTCCTCTCTCTCTCTCTCTCTCTCTCTCCCTCTCCCCCTCTCTCCTCTCCTCACCGTGATCCCTATCAAGAACATTAACCACCTCGACTCTATCAAAGTATATCATGACTCCTCCACTGGTACCACACGGAACATTTTTAACCTCGTCCGTCTGTAAAGTGACCTGGACACAGACAATAACTATTAATAACCAGGGGTGGGGCATTACCTGCACTAGCTTGTAAGACGTTAGGAAAGGTATCATGAGGTGATAGCCTGATCCATGAACACCGTTTAGTAACGCTCCACCCTAAAGTAACAAAATTAATTAAGGATTGTTTATAAAGGCCTTTCACACCAGCAGTTTCTAAAGCGCTTTGTTGATACAGCTGAAATAATGCAGCATCGATCTTGACCAGACTAGCAGCTGAATTATGTATCGTTTTGTGTTCTTGTTGCCATTGGTTTACATTGGTCACATTGCATCACTTCGCAATGTGTTCGTATCAAATACCTCACGAGCTGCAAGGTGAAGTGTGAGTGACGCACATTAATTCGAAATCACTCTGGTGTGAAAAAGATTAATGCGCATTACTTTTGCTAGTGTGAAAAGGCCTTAAACATCCTTAAAATTAACGATTGTTGGTGTGTTTTTATTTTGTTGGTTTGTTTTTATTTTATTTCTTCCTCCCACTCAATTTCCAGCCCCTCAAAATTTTAAGTCTTGTTTGTCCATGTACTGGTACCATCATTACTCTATCAGTCTATCTCTCTCTCTCTCCCTCCACCACTCACCCTGTAATACACAGCAACATGACCTATATATACAGAGTAAAAAGGAAAGAGAGAGATAAGAATAAAGATGTCGAGGTAAAGATTACAAGTTTCATTCACCTTCTTCAATCTTGTGTAAGGAGAAGTTGACGACTACAGCAGCGACAGCTACAAACACGATCAACACAACTGCAGCAGATCCAGCCATTGCCTTAACTTGATGATTGACCAATCGAGCATAGACGACACAAAAAAATCCAGAAAATCTAACAAGTCAGAGCCACGCCTATCAGTTAATTAAAACCTGCAGCTGTCACAACAGAATTTTCATTTGAAAACCACCAAAGATTGTGCTTCATAAATTAAAAATATTTTATTCCATTGCAATCAAAAAATCGATCAAGCTTTTAGTAAAAGTTTCTTATATTTTAATACTCTGTTTGACTCTGGTTCCCTCTTAACCTGTCGAGAAAATAATTAAAAACGAGACACTAATAAATTAAGAAGCTACCAGAGCTCTCTTCTTGTCCTGTGTATCTTGTCTGTCTTTCTTCATTTTCTCCTGCCATGCTGTCTGCTTCAATAGCTGTTTCTTCTCTCTCATGCTTTTCACCGGCTCCTTTTTATTTTTCTTTGCTTCTTTTCTACGCAGACGTCTTTCCTTCCATTTCAGTTGCCATTCCACTCTCTTGTTAGTGTGCTCCTTCATACTAGGATCACTTGTTAAGCCTCTCGTTAAGTCCGTCTCATAATGTTTCTGCTTCTGTTGTTAAAAGAAAAAAAAATTAACTCTCCATTATCCCTCTGACCCCCTCTCTCTCTTCAACCCTTTTCCTTTCCTCTTTAATTGCATTACTTGTTTGTCTTGTCTTTTCCTCATTAGTTTAAGAGCTCTGCTGTCTTCAAGTGCAAACTCAACAATAGGACGCTGCACAGAAAAAGAGAATAGAAAGAGAAAAAGGAAGAATATACATGTACATGTACATACAGATCCATTCATCACGTTCATTATTATTTTCATTATACTTTATCAGGTCCGTGTATGTCAGGGTTATTGTTAAGGTTTCTCAAGGCAGTCAGTGCCGAGTGATGGTCTTTGAATTCCACAAACCCAAAGCCAACAGGGCGTCCTAGCCCGTCAGATAAAAACTGCTCCTTGCTTCTCATCAATTTCACCTTTTAAATATAAATTATATGATAATAATCAGGGCTTCCCACGAGAGCTAAAGGCATTCCTCATGAACCGACAAGCCTTAATTATACATGGCATACAGCTTTTGGAGCAAATTTAAAAATTATTTAAAATTCAACTTTGATTGGAATTAGCTCAAACTTTCTACACAACATAAGAGCATGTATATGCATAAGAAAAAGTTATAAAAATAGCAAATTCTCTCTTTTTCATTTTTGGTGAAATTTGGCCAAAGACTCTGTACTATAGTACAGGGTGATTTGCCAAATATTTTGCTGACAAAAAGCTGAGCACTATAATCATTTAAGTTTTAAAATGATACACTATTATAACAACTATCAACAAGAATAGTGATAGAGTTGCTATCACAAACAAAATGCTATCATTTACTTGTTTGACAATTGCTTGTCTGTCAGAATGTTGCAGTATGAGTGACTTCAACGATTTCTCAGTAGTTGATGCTGGCAGATTCCTCACTGATAGCCTATTCAATAACAAAAGATTGTTGAAACTAGTATACTTTGTTATATTAAATGATCAACAATGAAAGTTTTCTTAAGTAAAATCAATTAAAAGTAGTGTGCAGTAAATGCAGCAATAATACAAGTACATTATTACCTTGTTTTTGATATGAAATAATGTGGATTTTTTAGTTTCACCTTTCTCTCTTGCAATGACTACACAAAAAATAGGACATTACAAGTACAGTACATTATGTATTACTTTCATTCGCTTTCTTGTATCAATCTTAGACATTTCCTGACCAGCTTCTGACAATGGATCAATATCTAAAATAGTAAAAAAAGAATAAAATAATAATGCAAGACCGGGTCTTTCAGTATTTCTATCAAGCAGCATTAGCTCACATCCTTCCTCCAGTAGATACAGGTTTCTTGAGTCTTTCTCTACCAGTTGTTGCTGCTTGGCTGCTTTCTTCATGTGTGACAGTTCTTCTTTACTGACTGCCATGTCCACCATTAGCTTATCCTGCCCAATCCATAATCCCTTTAAGAAATAAAAAAATTAACAGCAAATCCTTCACTTTCTTTCTCCCTCTCTCTCCTTCTCTTTCAGCTTTAAAGTTTGCTAGTAAATACATGTAGTAAACTAGTATTATTTACTATTCTATCAAAGTCTACTATTCTTACTTCATCAGATTTTGCTGCTTCAATACAGGTGCTGATTGAGTCTATTGTCTTGTATTGTATGAAAGCTGATCCTTTGCATTTCTGTGTATTAGCATCAAGGACTGGCCTGCAGTATCTGATGGATCCAAACTGTCTGAATACACTAGCTAAATCCTCTTTATCAACATCATATGGTACATTCCTAAAATAATAATAATAACAACAAATAATATACATGTAGTGCTAGATGTTACCTGATAAAAAGTGTCTTTCCTTCTTTGACATCATTAACATGCTTTGGTACTGGTACATCTTCATCCATTGACTCTTCCTCCTCTTCCTCTTCCTCCTCTCTATCTCCTTCCTCTTCATCCAGTGATTCAGTTCCTTCTTCTTCTTGTTCTTCTTCATCTTCTTTTTGCTGAGTCTCTTCAGTTTCCATCTTTACCTCTTCTTCATTTTTTGCTTCCTTTTGTGATTGATATTTCTCTCTTGGTAATACCCAATCAACACGAATTTTTCTACCTAAGATAAAATAAATTAATGAAGTACATGTAATACATGTACATATATGTAAAATTTGCTGTACCTTTAAATTCAGTCTCATTTAGATTCTTCAATGCTTTGTGTGCATCAACAAACGACTCCAACTGAACAAAACCATAGCCTAAACTCTTATTCTCTAACAAAATAAAATAGAAAAATAAACAGCCATTCCTCCTACCTCTCTCTTACTTTCATTCCTAACCACCTGTGTACTAATGACAGGACAATGTGCACTAAATAATTCATTGAGATCATCTTCAGTAGTCTAGTGAGTATAATCACTAATGCGTGGTCTAGCTGATTCTGCTAACCTTAAAACTGATATTTCTCACAATGAGACGTGATTTCTTAAGTGATTTTCTGTTCACTCTCTTGATCACTTTTGATAGCAAATCAACTTTAATAGTTTTACCTTTAAAAAAATTAAATATTAACAGCTCAAGTAGGACATACAACATAAAGAGGTGAAGCACATACCATTGAGTGTTCTTGATTGAAGAGTGTCCAATGCTTTCTTAGCTTCTTTATGAGTCTTGAATGTAACTGAAGCTGTCAATTCATCTTTACCTGGAGAAGAGAGAGATAGAGAAATAAAATAAGCAAAAAACTGTAAAAATGATAAAGTCCTCTCTTTTACCTGGTACAGGATATTCCAGTGATTCAATGTTCCCAATCTTACGACAGCGAACCCTCAATTGCTTATTAGTTGTGTCATCAGATAATTGTGTTATCAATATGGTACGACCAATATCATAGACATTACTATCACTCTTGAACACTAAGAAGAAGAAGAAGAACAACAACAACAACAACAATAATAATAATACCGACAATGGTTCCCCACTAGCTGTACCGTAATTTATTGTACTACATGTACATGTATATTTTACCATTATCATCATCCTCTTCATCATCATTGCTTTGTTCCTCTCCCTCCTCCTCCTCTTCCCCTTCTTTCTCTTTGTGACGAGCAAACATCATGTGAACTGGACGACTTGATATAACTTTAACATGAGATTTAGCTTTAGCTGCATCATCCCTGTAAAAATAGAGGCATCAATATTAATTGTAATTTAGATTAAAATACTTTTTAAAGTAAGTGACATATCCAAATCCTCTACACTGACTTTCACCTACATTTTTATGAAAAATAAAAATGACAATTTTATTTATAAAATTTGCCTCTACCTTTATTTTTAACAACAAAGGCTCTTCTCAGTTTTCCATACGGACTAAACACTGTCTGTAGTACCTCATCTGTGGTAGAATACGGTAGATTCCTTACAAATAAAGTACTAGAGAAATGAACACGTGGCTCCTTATGGTCGAGACCCGCCATGACACCTAGACCACGCCTTTAATTAACCTCAATCCGCGCCCATCAATGAATAAATTAAATTTGAAAATTGAAATGGAGGCAAAAAAGGAAGAAATCACTTGTAATGGAAACGGCATCTCTCATGCTAGCAGTGTAAAGAAGAGACTTGATTATTTAAACTGGGATGAGTATTTTATGGCCGTCGCTTTCCTTTCTGCTCAGAGAAGCAAAGACCCTCATTCACAGGTAATGATAAATTAATATCATTATGAATAATGTAATTAATTAGTGTATTACATTACATTTATTTTATGTGTGTGGATAGGTTGGTGCCTGTATAGTTAGTCCTGATCGTAAGATTGTTGGTATTGGGTATAATGGTATGCCCAATGGTTGCAGTGATGATGAGCTACCATGGAATAGAGAGGCAGAGAACAGATTAGATACTAAATATCCTTATGGTAAGAGAAGAGAGAGGGAAGGAAGGAAAAGGAGACCTTGTGTGCATGTGAAATAGTACATTATAGCCTCTTTTAATGGACATTCTTTATAGCATACACCTCCATTTAACGGACAGCACCTACATGTAGTGTACCAATTACATTCCTTACTGTATAAACTAACCTCCACATAAAGGACACCTCTGTAATAAACAAAATCTCTTGTACCAAATAGTTATAAGTTTGTTATGTAGAGGCTGCACTGTATGTTGTAATTTTTATTAGTTCTCATTGATACTAGATACCTCTTTCTTCATTTTCATTTCTTTCTCACTCTCTCTCTCCTTTCTCCTCTACAGTGTGTCATGCTGAATTGAATGCTATCCTTAATAAGAACTCAGCTGATGTTACAGGATGTACTATATATGTTGCATTGTTCCCTTGTAATGAATGTGCTAAGCTGATCATACAGTCTGGTATCACTGAGATATTATATGTCAGTGATAAATATCATGATACTGATCACATGATTGCTAGCAGGAAACTATTGGACATGGCTAAAGTTAAATACAGGTTAGTAGAATTATTGATTATAAATATTATCACTTTATTAAAGTAAATACACATGTACTTAATAAAACATTGAACAATCACTTCTATAAACTGTCTATAAAACCTAAACTATATTAAGATCAGTCCTGTTATTAGGTAACATATAGTTACTCAATTTAAAATTTGCTAATCTGCTTTTGGCCTTATATTGCTAAGACACTCTTGTAGTATTCTTTGAGGATATGGATCCTTACTAGGTTTACCATACACTATTGCACTGATCCCAGATTGTACTATAAGTTTAGCACAAGTTTCACATGGATAAGAAGTGACATATAGTGTACATCCTCTAACTATTGGTCCTCCTAATATTGCCCTGTATTCAGCATGGGTGACTATTGAAAAGGAGTATGTAGTAAATGTATATAGCCTTTTAAAACACTAACTGTATTCTTTATTATGTTCAATTTCTCCAAGTTCCATATCTTCAGGGTATCCACTGTGTCCAACTGCCATTACTTGTTTGGTTGGTGACACTATGCATGCTCCAGTCTGAAATATACATGTACACGTACATTTTTGCTATTTGCATATTTATAGCTCTTACTCTTGAGTCTGTTGTGTCAAATTGTCCCGGCCTTTCTTTTGACAGTTCTGCTATTTTCATGAAGAAATCTTCCCATGTGAGAGCATTTTTGTATGGCCCATCATCATTAGGCTGCGGTGGACTAAGTATTCTGCTATTAAGTGTTTTAACCACTTCATTTTTATCAAATTTATTTAAAACTGACTCTTTCAGGTCCCTACAATTTAAAAAATATCATTGATGCTAAACTTAGGATTGATTTACTGCTACTGTATAGTAGGTTTTTCTGAGGATAAAAAATTTTGTGGATTTTTAATTTGCAAAATTGAATTCCTTGAAAATCAATTTAATATGGTAAAAGATGGCAGAATAGGTGAAATTCATGGAAATTAATTTTGTGAACCTCTGGATACAGGTCATTTGCGAAAATTATTGTCCTCAAAAAAACTGCTATACGGTATTTCATTTTTTATACTTTAGTTCAATGTTGTTGCTTTTTAAAAATTTCTCTCCATTCATCATATCTTTGTTTTCTCCTCTTTTTTCGTTTCTTGTGAACATACAGTAAACTACTTCTTTTATTCCAGCTAGTTGTATTGCACGAGCACAGTCTTCATCAGGTTTTAGTGTTACGTATATTGTACAACCATCAAGCTTATTTCTGGTCCTATTTGTAATAGCATTAATTGCTGCATGAACCACTACAAATTAGAATAATAATTATATTATTGTAGCTGTGCTAGACTACCATAATGATCTTTTATTTTTGATATCTCTCCCTTTTTGCTTTTTTCTTTTTCATCTTCTTTTTTTTCTGATGACCATGAGAATATTTTGTCATTATCCCTTGTTTTAACATAAGGCATGGCATTATATCCAATCCCAACTATTTGATAAGATTTTTTGTCAGCAATACAAGCACCAACCTGTGTAATGATAATCATTATTTATGAGGTAATTATATCAGCTTACTGGTGTCCTGGGGTCTTTACTTCTTAAAGCAGCTAAACAAGCTATCTTCATGTAATATTCATCCCAATTATTAGATTCTCCACTTTCTTCTGGAAATGATTCTGTTTCTTGTTGTATTTGTGCTATTTTTGCTACTACAGACTCTTCTGGTTCCAGTGGTGAATCAAGTTGTTGTAATATTTGTATTTGTTCACGAGCCTGCTTTTTAACTTTATTTGCTTTTTCTATTTTTTCTTTTAATTTTTCAAATTTTTCTGTTTTTTTTTCTCGATCTTGCTCTAAATTTTCCATTTCTTTTTTTACACTTTCCATCTCTGCTATCATTTTTTTGAACACGCATTCCATTTTATCTTCCACTCGTTCCATTTGCTTGATATACATGTATTCTGATGTTTTGTCCCATTCTGTTTTTATTCTAGTTATTTCTTCCTCCATTTTGCTTGCCATTTCACTTGCTATAACTAGATAAAGAATCAGTACATGTAACATATAGTGGGATTTATTGATGAGGAATTAAGTTCTTAAATTACAGGAAATTGCGAAATTAAAATTAGTTGCCAGTAAGAGATGATAAATTCACCAAAATTTAACCTGCAAACCTACCAATTTAATCAGCTCTGCTAAAAAATTTTTCACCACCAATAAATATGTGTTATAAATTATACTATGTGGCTCTGTGCTGATATTTATTTTTTATTCAATAGACAATTCATTCCTTCAATAAAGACACTAACAATTGATTTCTCATCTATTGATGATTGTGTGTATAATCACTGGACACAATAAACAACAATTAGTACAATGAATGCCATACACTTTCTATGTAAGTTATAACTAATTAAACTTGACCTTGACATTAATGTATACTGTATCTTGTTAATTTGTTGTTTTATTAATTGTTGGTTTTACTTATTCATTTCTTATTCTCATACACTAACTGCCTTGTCTTAGCAGTTATAATTGTCTTACTATCTGTTCCATTATTCTGTCCACTTTCTGGTGTTAAATCTCAAATTATTTACAAATGAATTTTCCTTGCTGTTGGTAGCTGTACACATATAATAACACAATTTATGGATTCACAGGGGAATTTTTTGACTTAATATTGTAATTTCTATAGTCATTCTTATTCAATAGGTAGTATAGCCCATTAAAAAGATTTATCACTTGATAAATCACTGGTCAGGATAAATAACTATCACACTTTCTACATGTACATGTATTTAAGCCTTGTAATGTTATAATTTTGTGAGTTTGTTTCTTCTTATTTTGTAATAAGTTACTATTATACTAACTTGTCCTCTCCTATAGTCTCACTATTTCTTGTTACAGTTCTATACAGTGTGGCCTAATATTAAATATTGTATACACTATACATTACCTTTCTTTACTGGAGTAGCTTATACTGACTGTTAGTAGTCTTCTCTTCTCTTATCTTGTACTCCCTCTAGTCTGATCTCTCAGTAAACACTAGTGAGTAGCTTATTATATACAATTATGAAGATGTACTTGTACGTGTACTACTGATCACGCGATGCCAACGGTAGTCATAACACATTTCCATATATGGTCATAAGTATTTTGAATTTTGAATGTGTATTGTGTATGCCAACTATACATAGTGACAGTAGTATTGATGAGTAGGAGTCAACTTGTGTGTAGATAATATTCGTGTGTTTGTTTAATTTGTTGTTCTTTTAATGTTATTTTTGTTGGTTTAAGTAACAGTATTAAAGTCCATTTGCATTCACCTGAGCCCAGGAAGTGATTAGAAACCCCACCCAGTAATTAACACAATGCAATAATATTGTGAAAAGTATGGCTGTACTTTCTGCATGGGGTATGCAACCAACTTGGAGCTAAAGAGCTATAGCTGCTTCTTAAGTACCACAATAGATGTGGCAAAAGGAGAGGAATGCACTGGTATGTTTATTTTTACAATAGAACTTGTAAGTCAAAAGTTATAGCAAGAAAACAAGGGCTCAGGTGAATTATTATGTATACATATGTGATATAATTAGTTTATATTTTTCAGCTAACAAGGATCCTGATGTCTCCCTTTTTTACACACTCAACAATGAGAGGCCCAACCCTTTTCAAGTTTTTGGAGAAAAATGAACACAAATGGACTTTAGGTGTAACTAAGATGTACATGCAGCAAGTAGCATGTAAAGTGAGAGACATTAATGAAATAAACTGTCTCCTTTCACCGAAGTAGCTTCCTATTAGCCTCTTCCTATAGTAAACATGTTTTTATATTTTTGCTCCTTATACCGTATAGCAGGTATATTTTGTCTGGAAAAATGTTCGTTCTAAGCAGGATCAGAAATTTTCGTCCGTTTTATTTTTGTTCTGAGCAGCCATTTTGCACACGTGGCATTGAGGAAACACCCTTTTCGTTTGGAAAATGTTCGTTCCACAAGGAATGAGAATGAAAAGAATGAAATTAAACTCGAACGGAATATACCCGCTATTCAGTATGCTACATGTAGCTCAACATTAATTATACTGTTTAAGGGTGAAGCTGGCCAATAATTGTTGTGGATATGGTTGTAGTACATGTATGTAAAAGTTTGAGCTGATTTCATCTTAAGCTTCTTGAGTTATGAGCGAATAGGCTAATTTTGGAAAAATTCCCTGTACTATAGCCCATGTAATATTCTTCCCATTGTCTCCTCCGTTGCTTTGTCTTGCATTATTTCCATCTCATTCTCTACTTAGCTGCTTCCAATAGCTCTTTTTTATCATCCCCTGACTTGCCTGCTATTACAATATTACTTCTAATAGTGATTCTATCACTTCCTCTGTTAGTACTTTAACTCCTACTAATAGTTCTTGTACATCATTCTCTGTTAGTGAATCATCTGCTTCTTTTATTAATTTTTCTTATCATTTTCTGTTGGTGCTTTAAGCTTTTCTTTCATTTCATCAATGTCAGTTTTTAATCTCTGTGCTTTTTTAGTTTTTTATTTAGTTCTATTTCTTTTGCTTTTTCATTTAGTTTTCTTAGTTCTTCTATCTGAAATTTATTATTTTTCTCTATTTTTTTTCCTTTTACATTTTCTTTATTTCTGCTATTATTCATGATTCATTTTGTCTTCCACTTGTTGCATTTGCAGGAGTCAACTTGTGTGTGTGTCTGGACAGTGTTAGTATCTTTATTTAATTTGTTGTTCCTTGTTGATGCTAAACAATTCCATTTCATACACAATGGAAAGTATTCTAGTGACTCTTGTTTATCTGTTTATTATGATTATGAATATTTTGTTATTATTCATTAGTAATTAAGAGGTAGTGCCGCACACCTTAATTATTATTCATGACACTTGCCATCTCATCATAATCTAATACTAATAACTATTAATACTAATACTAGTCTATAAATAATGCTACTAACACTACATGTAGCAATACTAATATAATAATAATGTTTTGTAATACTAGATATAATTCTGATTCACTATTTCACTACTGCACGTCAGTTATTGTTATCTTTGAAATTTAAGTATGGCCTGGTTCTTCAATAGCAATACTGCGACTTGCTTCATCTTGGCTCTCATTTATACTGTCTCCATTCCCATATTTTCTATCAAAGAAGCTTATTAAAGCCACGTACAATGAAACCAACCTTATGTTTGAAGGACCTAAACAAGTAGTCAATATTTTTCTTGAGCTATAACATCGATCATCATTCCAATCTCCATTTTTATAATGTACAACCTCTTTTATACCAGACTCTACTATAACTTTAGCACACACATTGCATGGATATGAAGTGACATATAGTGTATATCCTCTAACTGATGGTTTACCAACAATTGCTCTGTATTCAGCATGTGTATCTATAATTACAATTATTAAATAAATGTATTTGTGATGATAATTATTATATTGGTTCAACTGCTCAAAATATCAGTTGGTTTATTATGCAAAAACTTACAGAATTCTGGTATTTTTGTTAGTGTTAAATCATGTCGTTCTTTTGCTAATCTTTTAACTTCATCTTCTATACCATCAGGCTCACCACTGTATGTAACAGCCATTATTTGATTGTCTGGTGATGCTATACATGCTCCTACCTGTAATGAAAGATTACCTTATAATTAATCTGATGACAATCTATTTCACAAATAATTGTGGCACTTTTTATAGTTACGACAATCTTTAATCATTCAAGATTTAGTTTGATGTATAGTTGTCTTGTACGAATTGATTTGTAGTTGTGAATAAGGTTATAACTTACTGCTTTGTTTTTAAAGTCTCCTGGTCTTTCTTGGCTAAGTTTTGCCATACTCATAAAGAACTTTTCCCATGATGCTGGTTCAATTTTCCTGTCTACACTTGGCTCTTCTTCACCTGACTGTTCTTCACTAGACTTATTTTTACCTCCTACATCAATTCTATTTTGTAATTCTTTTACATATTCACAAACTTTCAAACTAGCTTCTGGTAATTTCCTTAAAAGAAAGGAGTACAGTATATTTAATAATTATCATACCTGAGTTTAACTCCTTTAATGTCAAAGAAAACATCTGCTATTTTCATTCCAACTTCTAGGTTTTTGTCTCTTTTGTACATGCAGTACACAACTTTTTTTATCCCAGCTGTTACAATAGCACGAGCACAGTCATCATCAGGATGTAGTGTTGTATATAATGTGCATCCTTTGATGCTCTCTTTTGTTTTGTTAAGGATAGCATTAACTGCTGCATGAACAACTAGTAGATAAAAATTTAAAGACAAGTTTCAATTCTTTTGTTGTACCATAGGCATATTTTAATTCAGGATTTGCAGCATTTTCTTGTGGATCTAAAGAACTTGTTTTCTTTGTTGAACTTGTTCCTTTCCAAGTAAAATTTTCATCTTTTGGCATAGAATTATATCCAATCCCAACTATTTGTTCATTTTCACTGTCAACAATACATGCACCAACCTGTTATGGTATGTATAATTTGTAGGATTAATTATTATTAGCTTACTGGTGTCCTGGGGTCTTTGCTTCTTAAAGCAGCTAAACAGGCTATCTTCATGTAATATTCATCCCAATCTATTTGTTTTGCTGAGTCATCTACTGGTAGTTCTTCTATCCCAGCCATTTTTTGAGTTGTAATTGATCCTTAGTTTAGCTCCACTGCTTCTCTATTTTGTATGAAAAAAGATTTTATTTTATTGCCATAAGTGTCTCACTGATAAAGCCACTATTTACGGCTTCTTTGTAACATTTCAAAATTGTGTACTGTTTACTTAGCTGCACACAAAGTAGAGTTAATTTAGATTTTAAATCTAATTGAGTATTGTAAAATAAACCATCCCATTAATTAATTTTTTTTAATCCTTGATTCTTTTGTTAAATTAATACATAAATATGGCATACAGTGCTATCAAACACTTTCTTTGTACATGTAAGTAAAACCATCTATATCCTTATATATTTTTACTGATTCAATATACCGTATTTGCCATATATTTTTCAGGTATAAAACTTCGCGATTTGGCTGCATTTTTGTATTTGCAAATAAAAAATTTTGCAATTTTAATATAATTATCACACCCACTATACAATCAGGACGCTATTTCACGGATTTTAATTTTGCAAATTTTTCCAAAACACGAAAATTGCGAAATTTAATCCCTGTGAAATATATGGCATATATGGTACTGTCCTTATTTATACAGTGTGGCCTAATATTAAATATTGTATACACTATACATTACCTTTCTTTACTGGAGTAGCTTATACTGACTGTTAGTAGTCTTCTCTTCTCTTATCTTGTACTCCCTCTAGTCTGTTCTCTCAATAAACACTAGTGAGTAGCTTATTATATACAATTATGAAGATGCACTTGTACGTGTACTATTGATCATGCGATGCTAACAGTATTCATAACACATTACCATATATGGTCATAAGTATTTTGAATTTCAAATGTGTATTGAGTATGCCAAATGTGTATTGAGTATGCCAACTGTACATAGTGACTGTAGTATTGATGAGTAGTAGTAGTAGTAGTAGTAGTAGGAGTCAACTTGTGTGTTGACAATATTAATGTGTTTATTTTATTTGTTGTTCTTTTAATGTTATTTTGTTGGTTTAAGTAATAGTATTACGTGTAACTAACATGTACATGTAGTATGTACTCCAGTGTGAGACATTAATGAAATAAACTGTCTTCCTTTACTGAAGTAGCTTCCTATTAAATGCCTCTTCCTAGTAAACATGTTTTTATATTTTTGCTCCTTATACCGTATAGTAGGTTTTTTTAAGGGTAATAAATTTCGCGAATTTCGCAGATTTTTCAAGATTCACGAAATTAAATTCCTTGAAAATCAATTTAATACAGTAAAAGATGGCAGATTAGTCAAAATTCACGAAAATTAATTCCGTGAACTTCTGGATACAGGTCATTCGCAAAATTTATTATCCTCGAAAAAGACCCGCTATATGGTATGCTACATGTAGTTCAAGATTAATTAAGGGTGAAGCTGGTCAATAATTGTTGTGGGTGTATGGTTGTAGATAGCTACATGTACATGTATGTAAAACATTTGAGCTGATTCTAACTTGAAATCTTTGAGTTATGAGCGAATAGGCTAATTTTGGAAAAATTCCCTGTACTATAGCCCGTGCTTTTTTTCTAAAAATGGCTCCAAATCATCCCTAATTTTTATTACATTTTTTGATGCACATTAATGTCTTTATGCTATGTGGGAAGTTTGAGCTGATTCTGACTTGTTTTAAATTTTTTTATTAATTTTATTTATTTTCTATTCTTATATTCCTTCAATAAAAATGCTAAAAATTGATTTTTTATGTATTGATGATTGTGTGTATAATCACTGGTTGCAATAAAGAACTAGTACAATCACTTCCTACAAGTTAAAACTGATTAATTTTGACCTTGACATTAATGTTTCTCCTATTGTTCTTCTTGAATATTACATGTATAATTTGTTAATTTGTTTTTATAATTGTTAATTCATTTTTAGTTACTATTCTACTCGTATACTAACCTCTTTTGTCCTAGTAGTTAATTGTCTCACTATTTCTTGTTTCAGTTTTATACAGGGCCTAATATTAAATATTGTATAAACTGTAAATTACCTTTCTTCAATAAAGTATAGCTTATACTGACTGTTAGTAGTCTTCTCTTCTCTTATCTTGTACTCCCTCTAGTCTGATCTCTCAATCAACACTAGTGAGTAGCTTATTATAATTTAACACTAATAACTATTAATACTAATACTAGTCTACAAATAATGCTACTAACACTACATGTAGTAATACTAATATAATAATAATGTTTTGTAACATTATGATTCACTATTTCACTACTGCACATCAGTTATTGTTATCTTTCCAATGTAAGTACGGCCTGGTCCTTCAATAGCAATACTGCGACTTGCTTCATCTTGACTCTCATTTCTGCTGTCTCCATTCCCATATATTCTATCAAAGAAGCTTATTAAAATCACATACAATGAAACCAACCTTATGTTTGAAGGACCTAAACAAGTAGTTAATATTTTTCTTGAGCTGTAGTATTGACTATCATTCCAATCTCCATTTTTATAATATACTACTTCTTTAATACCAGACTCTACTATAACTTTAGCACACACATTGCATGGATATGAGGTGACATATAGTGTACATCCTCTAACTGATGGTCTACCAACAATTGCTCTGTATTCAGCATGTGTATCTATAATTACAATCATTAAATAAATGTATTTGTGATGATAATGATTATATTGGTTCAACTGCTCAAAATTGTTACCAGTTGGTTTATTATGCGAAAACTTACAGAATTCTGGTATTTTTGTTAGTGTTAAACTATGTTTTTCTTCTGCTCTTTTTTTAACTTCAACTTCTATACCTTCAGGTTCACCACTGTATTCTACAGCCATTATTTGTTTGTTTGGTGATGCTATACATGCTCCTACCTACATGTGTATGTATCAAGTATAACAAAAACAGTGACCAAAATGTACATTTGAACTATATACATGTATAGTGGTGGGTAAGGCTATTACTTACTGCTTTGTTTTTAAAGTCTCCTGGTCTTTTTTGGCTAAGTTTTGCCATTCTCATAAAGAACTTTTCCTGTGATATAGTTGTTGCTGGTTCAGTTTTCCTGCCTGCACTTGGCTCTTTTTTAACTGGCTCTTTTTTACCTACATCAATTCTATTTTGTAATTCTTTTACATATTTATCATCTGTCAAATTAGTATCCGATAATTTCCTTAAAAAGAATGAGATTTTACATAGTACAGTATATTTAATTATCATACCTGAGTTTTTAACTTTTTTAATGTCAAAAATAACATCTGCTATTTTCATTCCATCATCTAGGTTTTTGTCTCTTTTATACATGCAGTACACAACTTCTTTTATCCCAGCTGTTACAATAGCACGAGCACAGTCATCATCAGGATGCAGTGTTGTGTATAATGTGCATCCTTCAATGCTCTCTTTTGTTTTGTTAAGGATAGCATTAACTGCTGCATGAACAACTAGTAGATAAAAATTTAAAGACAGGTTTTCAAATTTTTTATTGTACCATAGGCATATTTATATTCAGAATTTCTTTGTCGATCTGAAAAACTTGTTTCCTTTGTTGAACTTAGTCCTTCCCAAGTAAAATCTTTATCTTTTGGCATAGAATTATAACCAATCCCAACTATTTGTCCATTTTTTCTGTCAACAATGCATGCACCAACCTGTTATGATATGTATAATAGGATTAATTATTATTAGCTTACTGGTGTTCTGGGGTCTTTGCTTCTTAAAGCAGCTAAACAGGCTATCTTCATGTAATATTCATCCCATTCTCTTTGTTTTGCTGAGTCATCTACTGGTGGTTGTTCTTCTATCCCAGCCATTTTCTGAGTTGTAATTGATCCTTAGTTTAGCTCCACTGTTTCTCTATTTTGTATGAAAAAAGATTTTATTTTATTTCCACGAATGTCACACTGATAAAATCACCATTTTTGGCTTATTTGTGACATTTCAAAATTGTGTACTATTTACTTAGCAGCACACAAAATAGAGTTTATTTTAAATTTAATTCAATATTGCGAAAGGAACCATCTCATTGATTTTTTGATTCTTGTTTTTTTTGTTAAATTGGTATACTTAAATATAGCATATGGTTCTATCAAGCACTTTTTATGTACATGTAAGTAAAACTATATCCTTATATATTTTTACTTATTCAATATACTGTCCTTGTCTATACAGTGTCTAATATTAAATGTTGTATACACTATACATTACCTTTCTTTACTGGAGTAGCTTATACTGACTGTTAGTAGTCTTCTCTTCTCTTCTCTTGTACTCCCTCTAGTCTGATCTCTCAGTAAACACTAGTGGGTAGCTTATTATATACAATTATGAAGATGTACATACTAGTGATCACGCAATACTAACAGTATTAATGCCACATTTCCATATATGGCTACAAATATCTTGAATTTCGAATGTTTATTGTGTATGCCAACTGTAAATAGTTGATAAGTAGGAGTCAACTTGTGTGTTGACAATATTTGTGTGCATGTTTATTTAATTCTTTTAGCGTAGCTCCCTATAGCCTCAACTTGTTTTCATCTTTTTGCTCCTCATATGTAATTGCAATCTCTTACTTATAAATCAAATTAACTTTCCAATGGAGGTTTGTGTGTTAATGACATTTATGCTCACCAGCCAATGATAGAACTCAACTAATTTTAAAGGATGTTGCATTGTATCCTAACTATCCTTGTAATGAGTGTGCTAAGTTGATCATACAGTCTGGTATCACTGAGATATTATACGTCAGTGATAAATGTCATGATACTGATCACATGATTGCTAGCTGGAAACTACTGGATATGGCTAAAGTTGAGTTAGTAGTCTCATAACTACATGGGTTCTGGAAACACTACTGTATATAGATTACAATGAAGCACATGATAATATTCTCCAACATCTTTATCATCACCATTATTATTATTATTATTAATATTATTACCTGATCTGTTTAGCTTCTTTAATTCTGGTTTTACAACTAATAACTATTATTTAAAGCCAATTCTTATTTCTGAGCTCTGTTTTTGTTTTTGTTTTCTTCTCTACTTATATTTAAGGAAAGAGTTATGCTATAATGCATGCATGTATGCATGTAATATATGCCAGCTAGTCTTGCATAGTCAGACCAACACAGAAGTGCGTCTGCACGGCTATGCAAACATGCCAGCAGGTTATTTTATCCTGTAACCCTAGATATACACACCTTTCTCTATATGGCAGTGGTATGAATTTTTCAAATGTACATGTAGGAGTAGTGCTTAGTTGGTACAATTTGTGTAAACACACTGTTATTGTTGTTTGTAGCAGCAATTGCCTCAGTGCTCTTTGGTGTCCTATAATACAATTCTGTTATGAGCAGATTAAAATTTTGGTTTCAAACCATATGCTTAGTATCAATCTTATAGTTTACCTACATTGTAATACTTGTTCTTACAATTTAATTTAAGCTTCACTATATTATTTTTGAAACACCATATGTACAGTGTAGTTCTTTTTTGAGAAAAAAGTCATACCTCAATGTCCTTATACTATGCATATGTTTGAGTCGATTCGGCCAATTGAAATTTTGAGCTATGAGCATTCAAAAAGCTTTTAAAATTCTAAAACTAAATCAATGATAAATTTTATGATTTATAGGTTAGCTATTTGGAATCCTGACAGAGTGGTGTGTAGCTGATTTAAACTACTCATTAAGTAATGTTTGTACACACTAGTAGTTATACATTGTGTGTATGTGCTGTACTGAAATGACTTCTGTTATGATATGTTATCAAAGCAATGTATCTATAGTGGGCTATTTGGAACTCTTATTAGTGGCTAAAATATCCATAGAAGGGAATTATGCATGGGGTGGTTTAGGAGGGAGACAGAGGAAAAGGAGAGCTTGTGTCAGTTGTGTGTGTATATGAAATAGTATACTACTGTATAGCCTCTCTTCTTTATAGTGGATGCCTCTATTCAATGGACAGTGTATCAATTACATTCCTTACTGTATACCTCCACATAAAGGTGTGTCATGCTGAATTAAATGCTATCCTTAATAAGAACTCAGCTGATGTTAAAGGATGTACTATATATGTTGCATTGTTCCCTTGTAATGAGTATGATCATACAGTCTGGTATCACTGAGATATTATATGTCAGTGATAAATATCATGATACTGATCACATGATTGCTAGCAGGAAACTACTGGATATGGCTAAAGTTAGATACAGGTTAGTAGAAATATAAATTATAATTACTATATCACTATAATAAAAAATTGAACAATCACTTCTATAAAATGTCTATAAAACCTAAATTGTAATATTACTTTTATTAAGATCAGTCAATCAGGTCCTATTATTAGGTAGCATTGTTACTCAATTTAAAACTTTTGGTAACCTTATATTGCTTTTGGCCTTATTTTGCTTTTACCGTCAAGACACTCTTTTAGTATTTTTTTAGCACCTGGATCTATATGAGGTTTACCATACACTATTTCACTGATCCCAGATTGTGCTATAAGTTTAGCACACACATTGCATGGATATGAAGTGACATATAGTGTACATCCTCTAACTGATGGTCCTCCTATTATTGCCTTGTATTCAGCATGGGCAACTATAAAAAAGGAATATGTAGTAAATGTACCGGTACATGTATATAGCCTTTTAAAACACTCACTATATTCTTTATCATATTCAATGATCTCTCCAAGTTCCATATCTTCAGGGTATCCACTGTATCCAACTGCCATTACTTGGTTGCTTGGTGACACTATGCATGCTCCTGTCTGAAATATATGTTTTTGCTATTTGCATATTTATAGCTCTTACTCTTAGTCTTAATCCTGCTGTGTCAAATAGTCCCGGCCTTTCTCTTGACAGTTTTGCTATTTCCATGAAGAAATCTTCCCATGTGAGAGCATTTTTGTATGGCTCATCATCATTAGGCTGTGGCTCATGTATTCTGCTTTGAAGTCCTTTAACCACTTCATTTCCAGTAAATTTATCTGAAGCTGACTCTCCCAGGTTTCTACAATTCGAAAAAATTATCATTGATGCTAAAATAATGTAGCTTAATTAGGATTGATTTACTGCTATTTTATTTTTTATACTTTAGTTCGATGTTGTTGCTTTTTAAAAATGCCTCTGCTGTCATCATACCGGTATTTCTTGTTTCTCTTTCCTGTGTTCTTTTGTATATACAGTAAACTACTTCTTTTATTCCGGCTTGTTGTATTGCACGAGCACAGTCTTCATCAGGTTTTAGTGTTACATATATTGTGCAACCATCAAGTTTATCTCTGGTCCTGTTTGTAATAGCATTGACTGCTGCATGAACAGCTAAAAATTAGAATAATAATAATTATGTTATTGTAGTTGTACTAGACTACCAAAAGGATATTTGAGTTCTGTATTTTTGTCTTTGTTGTTTTTCTCTTCTTTGCTTGCATTCTCTGATAATCCTTTCCATGGGAATATTTTGTCATTGTTACTTCTTCCTTTGACACAAGGCATTGAGTTATATCCAATCCCAACAATTTGATAAGATTCAGTATCAGCAATACAAACACCAACCTGGGAATAATAATCATTATTTATGAGGTAACTATCAGCTTACTGGTGTCCTGGGATCTTTGCTTCTTAAAGCAGCTAAACAGGCTATCTTCATGTAATATTCATCCCATTGTTGTCTCCAGTCTCTTTGAAATAATTTTGTTTCGTCTAGTATTTCTTTTACTTCAGCCTCTTTTACTGATGATGGATTTTTTTGTAATTTTTGTATTGTGTTACAAGCCTTTTCTTTTAACTCCTTTGCTTCTCCTACTTTTTCTTTTAATATTTTAAACCTTTCTTTTTTATTTTCTTGATCTCTATCTAGCTTTTTTATTGCTTTTTGTATGCTTTCCATCTCTGCCATTATTTTCTTGAACTCATAATCCATTTCCTCTTCAACTTTTTCCATTTGTTTGATATATTCTGATGTTTTCTCCCAATTTTTTTTCATTTCAGTTATTTCTCTTTCCATTTCACTTGCAGTAACTACATGTAGATAATGTACATGTACCATATGGATAATAGGATCTGTTGATGAAGAATTAAATTTAGCTAGTTGAAAATGCCAAATTTAAACTCAAAACATTAGTTGCCAGGTGATAACTAAGAGATGGATGGATTCACCAAAATTTAACCTGCTAACCTACCAATTTAATCAGCTCTGCCAAAAGTTTTTTCACCACCAATAAATCCCACTATATGTGTTATAAATTATACAGTATTATGTGGCTCTGTGCTGACATTTATTTTTTATTCAATAGTCAATTTATTCCTTCAATAAAGACACTAACAATTGATTTCTCATCTATTGATGATTGTGTGTATAATCACTGGACACAATAAAGGACTAGTACAATGAATGCCATACACTTTCTATGTAAGTTAAAACTAATTAACTTTGACCTTGACATTAACATGTATTGTATTATGTATGTTATGTTAATTTATTGTTTTATTAATTGTTGGTTTTACTTATTCATTTCTTATTCTCATACACTAACTGCCTTGTCTTAGTAGTTAATTGTCTTACTATTTCTTTCATTATTTTGTCCACTTTCTGATGTTTCTTCCGTTTCAATTTCTCTGCTATCTTCCTCTGCCATAACTAGATCAGAATAAATTAAGTCTCAAATGACTTTTCCTTGCTGTTGGTAGCTGTACATAATAACACAATTTATGGATGCACAGGGAAATTTTTTGACATAATTTTTTGTAATTTCTATATTCATTCTAATTCAATAAGTAGTATACCCCATTCAAAAGATTTAATCACTGGTCATGATAAATATCTATCAACACTTTCTACATGTATTTAAGCCTCATTACTGTTAATGTGTATTGCATGTAATGTTATTATTTTTGTGAATTTGTTTCTTTTTTGTTTGTAATAAGTTACTATACACTAACTAGTAGTTAATTATCTCACTATTTCTTGTTACAGTTCTAATATTAAATATTATATAAACTGTAAATTACCTTTCTTTAATGAAGTATGGCTTATACTGACTGTTAGTAGTCTTCTCTTCTCTTATCTTGTACTCCCTCTAGTCTGATCTCTCAATCAACACTAGTGGGTAGCTTATCTAAATACTTGCATGTAGACACAGTGCGTCTAAACGCACTACAAGTGCATCTAAACGCACTGGTATGGTTATGCAATACTAACAGTATTCATAACACATTCCATATATAGTCTTCATAAGTTTTTTGAATTTTGAATGTACTGCATGTATATCAACTGTACATAGTGACAGTGGTATTGATGGGTAGGAGTCAACTTGTGTGTGTGCAGGGACGATGTTAGTATCTTTATTTAATTTGTTATTCCTTGTTGATGCTAGACAATTGCAGTTCATACACAATGCAAAGTACTGCAGTGACTCTTGTTTATCTGTTTATTATGATTATGAATATTTAATTATTATTCATTAGTAATTAATTAATAGTTAGTGCCACACACCTTAATTATTATTCATGACACTTGCCATCTCACTATATTATTTAATACTATTACTAATAACTATTAATACTAATACTAATACTAGTTATGAGTAGTACAAATGATGCTACTAACAGTAATACTAATACTAATATAATAATAATGTATTGTAATACTATTGTTATCTTTCCAATGTAAGTACGGCCTGGTTCTTCAATAGCAATACTGCAGCTTGCTTCATCTTGACTCTCATTTTTACTGCCTCCATTCCCATATTTTCTATCAAAGAAGCTTATTAAAACCACATACAATGAGACCAACCTTATGTTTGAAGGACCTAAACAAGTAGTTAATATTTTTCTTGAGCTGTAACATCGATCATCATTCCAATCTCCATTTTTATAATGTACCACCTCTTTTATACCAGACTCTACTATAACTTTAGCACACACATTGCATGGATATGAAGTGACATATAGTGTACATCCTCTAACTGATCTACCAACAATTGCTCTGTATTCAGCATGTACAACTATAAATTATTGCATAATGAAGCACCATGGTGCATGGACTCGCCTGCTGAGATTCACCTGAGGGATAATGTGTTACTTGTACTGCCCCCATCATGATATTATATATACAAGCAACTTGATATTTGAAAAAAGGATAATAGATTTTGACAAAGTGCAAAGTGCAACAATGCAATTACTGCACTGATCCATAAAATAAATTTTAGGTGTGGTCAGCACTTAGCAGTGCAGTGCAAACATGGCACGTGGGTAGGAGAAAGAAGAAAAGCTGAAATTTATTTTAGCATCTGAAGCTCTATTCAAAGAAAGAGTAAGCACAAAAAATTTGCCTAGATACCGTATAGCCAAAAAATTTCGTGAGGAATAAATTTTCGTATTTTCGTGATTACTGCTTGCATCACGAAAAATTAAACCCCCGAAAATAAATATTAATTGAGAGGCGTGGTTAACCACGCCTTAGACTAATAAACGTGCCCTCGTGTCAAGTCGTGTTCTCGGTCAAGCTGATGTCTCTGTTACTCTGTATTGCTATTTTAAGCATACTGCCTAGGTCAAAGATGATCTTCCCCATCTCTGGTGTCCACACTGATTTGTAGACATGGTGCCCCTTGACACAAGAGTCCGTCTCAAACCATGTTTTAATTAAATAAGGCGTGGTCATTATTATTATTATTATTAAAATAAAATCACGAAAATATTTATCACGGAATTTAAAATTTCTCCATAAATTTCATTATTCACGAAATTTTAAGCCTCGAAAATTTTTGGCTATACGGTATTTAAAAGAGACTGAGATAGTTTGGTTGCTCCTGTTTTTCCCAGTGCTGCCTGAAAATTTTTTGAAGAGGCTAAATCACAAACTTTGAGCAACTGTAACTCGCAAACAAAAAAGAGATTAGAAAATTCCCACATATTTTTTAATCTATGTACTTTTCTCTACCTATCAATGCTAATCTTGACCAAATAGAGTGAAACACAAAGATTTGGCTAGGAAAAGTGGTACATTCTTGAAAATATTCGGCTTTTGCTACCACAGATTGCTATGAAAACACAACGGAGCTAAATAAATTATCTTTTTCTCAAAGCTTAAAAAGAATTATAACTCAGGAGAGCTCAGTAAAAAAGATATTGACTAGGAATTAACAGGAATTTTCGTGACAGAATGACAACCCAACTGCATAGTACCCGCCTACGCAAGCGTGGCGAGTCCAATTAATGTATTACCTTAAGGTTACTTTTAAATGCGGGTACTATTAATTGCGAATTTTGCGTTTGGGTTAAAAATCGCAATTATTAATACGCGCAATATTAATAATGACATCATAATGCCATATAACTATTAGTAATAATTACTTAATCGCAATTTTTAATACCAGCAAAATCTACTTTGTGCTAAAATCGCAAAATTTAGTACCCGCAATTAAAAGTCACTCTAAGGTAATTACAATAATTAAATTACTTACAAAAGCTTGACAAATTACTCGTATCTAGCCCTTGATGTAATTCTTTTGCTTTTCTTTCAATTTCAAGTTGTATACCTTCAGATTCACCACTGTATTCCACAGCCACTATTTGTTTGTTTGGTGTTGCTATACATGCTCCTACCTATTAAGTATGATAAAAGAGTGACCAAATGTACATGTACCTTTGCATACACATAATATATTTGAACTACCTCATAGTTTGCAAGATGATTATTGGGAAGAAATTGATATTGATGATTGGTAGTTTTGAAAATCCACCATTTGTTTCAATTTGAGCATGCTCAATGGCACATGGCACAAAATCACCAATATAAAACCCACCATTATCTACAGGCAAATTCACCAAATATTACTCTCACCAATAAATCATCTTATATTTGTGATTGTAAATAAGGTTATTACTTACTGCTTTGTTTTGAAAGTCTCCTGGTCTTTTTTGGCTAAGTTTTGCCATTCTCATAAAGAATTTTTCCAGTGGTATAGCTGTTGCTGGTTCAGGTTCTCTCTCTGCATTTTCTCCCTCTTTTTTACCTTGTTCAATTCTTCTCTGTAATTCTTTCACATACTTATCATCTTTAAAATCATCATTTGGTAATTCCCTTAGAAGAAAAGACATTTCAAGTTACACTAAGATATTGAATTACCTGTGTTGAATCTTTTTTATTTCAAAAATAACTTGTGCTTTTTTCTGATCAGGATCCAGTTCATCTTTCCTTGTGTACATACAGTAAACAACTTCTTTCATTTCAGCTTGTATCATTGCATGAACACAGTCTTCATCAGGATGCAGTGTTGTGTATAATGTGCATCCTTTGATACTCTCTCTTGTCTTGTTAAGGATAGCATTAACTGCTGCATGAACAACTATAGAAAATAATTTTATTGTATCTTTCTTTATTATTGAAAGAGATTCTTTCAAAAATTTTTTTAAATACTTACCATAGGCATATTTTAATTTAGGATTTATCAAATTTATTTCACTCCGAGAACTTGCACCTTTCCAAGTAAATTCTTTATCTTTTGGCATAGAATTATAACCAATCCCAACTATTTTTCCATTTTCTCTGTCAACAATGCATGCACCAACCTGTAGCACTGTGTATTCACTCCCTTAGATTATTATTAGCTTACTGGTGTTTTAGGGTCTTTGCTTCTTAAAGCAGCTAAACAGGCAATCTTGATGTAATATTCATCCCATTGTCTTCTCCTTTTTACTTTAAACTCCTTTACTTCATCTTGTATTTTGATAGCTTCCTCTAAAGCTTTTACATGCTCTGTTTGTGATTCCAATTTCTTTTTTACATTTTGAGCTTTGTTTTTTAGATCTTTTGCTTTAGATGTATCTGTTTCTTTGTCGTTAAGTTCTTTTGCTTTGTCATATATTTCTTTTAATCTTTCTTTATTTTTAGTATATTCTGTGTCTCTCATCTTTTTTGCTTCATCTTCTATTTTTGCTAATCTTTTTTCATATCTTTCCTTTTCTTTCTTTTTTTTGTCTTCGTCATTTGTTATTTGCTTAATTTTTTCTTTGTAATCTTTTTTTTATATTCATTTTTTTACCTTCTTCTTTGTTGTCTATATTTGTCATTTGTTTTTTATGCTCTTCCTCTTGTATTTTATTGGCTTTTACCACACTTTGCATTTCTGCTATTATTTTTTTATATTCAGAATCCATTTCATCTTCCACTTGTTGCATTTGCTTGATATATTCTTCTCTTTCTTTTGACCATTGTTGTATTTCAGCTTCTATTTTTTTAATTTCTCCTGGCAGTTTATCTTCTATTTTTTGTGACATATAGCTACATGCAGAGAAATCAATTATCAAAATATTAATTTAATGTACAGTGTATGTGTTTTAAATTGTACTGTGGATCCCGCATTTATTTTTAATTCAATAGTCCTTCAATAAAAACACTTTCTCTTCTATTGATGATTGTGTGTATAATCACTGGACACAATAAACACTAGTACAATGAATATCAAACACTTTCTATGTAACTTAAAACTGATTAAAATTGACCTTGACATTAATGTGTATAGGTTATACACCAAGGTAGAAGTTTCTATGGGATTTATTAACCAAGCAACGCAGTCACAATTGCAAGGTTAATAAATGCCATAGCAACTGATACTAAGGTGTATAACCATCTTCTACCATGACATTTGGAAAACAACTACCAGCTGCAGGTAATAAGACCACGTTGACATACATACAACATATCTAACAGGCTAGGCAGTAAAAAAACAACAATCAACCAAGCTTGACAAATGGACTAATAAGAACATAAGCATGCCATAGAGTGCCAAGTTTCTAAGTGTTCCCGGGAGGTTTCTAATAGATTTAGAAACCTTTATACACATATTCTGCATTCTGATTGGTCAATTTAAATTTGGCATGGTAGAAGTATCAAACTATACATTACCTTTCTTTAATGGAGAATAATTATAGCTTATTTTAGCTTATCTTCTTTTTTCTTATCACTCTTTAGCCCCTAGAGTCACTATATAAACAGCCTGCAGCCACCTGCCACCCGTACTTTTGTACTAGTATACTGTACTGATCTGATCTGAGGTTTCTCTGCCTCCGCCCCTAGTTAGTAGTTACTGTCTACTATAGCTATGCACTAGTGGTGGGCGATATATCGATATTTTATCGATACAAACGATATTTTACGGTATCGAATCGTATCGGTATCGAAATTTCAAAGGAATCCGGGTCGATACGTTGACCACGCCCATTTATTAAGGTTAAATAATATAAATAACGAAAATTTAATAAGTTAATGACGCATAATCCACACACGTGGATACACGTGCGTGAAAACATTGATGAAAACAGTCAATAATAAGGGGTGTGACTCCATAGGTGTGGTCTAAATATCGTATCGAAACTGTATCGATACTCCCGATATGAGCTGATATCGATCGGTATCGTATCGAATCCATTTTGGCCAGTATCGCCCACCACTACTATGCACATGTATAATAATGTCAGTAAATACTAGTTACATCTAAACTGCATGTTGTAACATGTGCAGAGTAGGTAGTGACAGAAATATTGATGAGCAGAAAGGTGAAATGTATGACTTTGTGTTATTGTTGTCATAATGTTATGTTGTTATTAACCGAGCAGTCATAAAATTAATTTTGCCATAGAAACTGATACCAAGTTCTACCATGCATATACATTTGAAAACAACTACCAGATGCTGATAATAAGACCACAGTTGACACACATACGACATATCCAATAGTTAGCAGGCTAGGCAAATTAGAAAAAACATTACTAGATATTGATTTTTCAGTTTTGTTTAACAAAATGGTTACAAACTATTTGGCATTCAACT
>NW_003546253.1:230070-292217 GCF_000090795.2 Amphimedon queenslandica | reverse complement strand
ACATGAATATCAAACACTTTCTATAACGTAGGCTTAATTATATTATTGGTCTTGAATGTTACGTGTATAATTAGTACCTGATATTAAATATTGTATACAGTATACATTACCTTTCTTTACTGGAGTAGCTTATATTGACTGTTAGTAGTCTTCTCTTCTCTTATCTTGTACTCCCTCTAGTCTGATCTCTCAGTAAACATGATTACAGTAGGCATTGCATGATCACTAGTACACGTACAAGTGCATCTTCATAATTGTATATAATAAGCTACTCACTAGTAACACATTTCCATATATGACCATAAATATTTTGAATTTCGAATGTGTATTGTGTATGCCAACTGTACATAGTTGGTGAGTAGGAGTCAACTTGTATGTTGACAATATTTGTGTGCATGTTTATTTAATTCTTTTAGCGTAGCTCCCTATAGCCTCAACTTGTTTTCATCTTTTTGCTCCTCATATGTAATTGCAATCTCTTATTTATAAATCATATTAACTTTCCAATGGAAGTGTGTTTGTAAGTGACATTGATGCTCACCAGCTGATGATAGAACTCAACTAATTTAAAAGGATATTGCGTTGTTCCCTTGTAATGAGTGTGCTAAGCTGATCATACAGTCTGGTGTCACTGAGATATTATACGTCAGTGATAAATATCATGATACTGATCACATGATTGCTAGCAGGAAACTATTGGACATGGCTAAAGTTAAATACAGGTTAGTAGAAATATCATAATGAAGTAATATACGATTACATGTGCATTTAATCACTAGTTATAAATTTTTTAATTATTGTAATTACTAATTATAGATTTTAATTCTATAGTAAGCTGTTTTCTCTTGTATAATCACTTGTACAAAATTTCTTTAAACTCTATTTAATAATAAATAAACTATAATCTGTTATATAATACAGAACTCACCTTTTCTAACCTCACACTCCCTAATACACATGTAGGTATTAATGTTACTCAATTTTTAAATTGTTGCTAACCTTGTAAGACAACATCTTAATATTTTCCTAGCATTTATGTCTCCTGCATCTTTATCATACACTATTTCACTGATGCCAGATTGTACTATAAGTTTAGCACATACATTGCACGGATATGAAGTGACATATAGTGTACATCCTCTAACTATTGGTCCTCCTATTATTGCCTTGTATTCAGCATGTGCAACTATTGTAAAGGAATATGTAATGAATGTATTGTGTTTGTTGATACTAACTATATCCTCTCTGATCTTCTTCCTGTAAAATGTCTTGGAGTTTCATATCTTCAGGGTATCCACTGTATCCAACTGCCATTACTTGGTTGCTAGGTGACACTATGCATGCTCCTACCTAAAAAATATGTGTATATACATGTACATGTTCATTGACATGTGCAATTAATATATTAGTTAGAATCTCACTGCATCTTCTGGTTTTCTATCATATTGTCTTGGTTTTTTTCTTGACAGTATTGCTATTCCCATGAAGAATTCTTCCCATGTTATGGCATTTTTATATGGCATATTAATATCATCAAACTCTTTCTCTGCTTCTTTTTGCTTGGTCTTTTGCTGCTCGGTTTCTCCTTCTTGCTCTGACTCTTCTGGTTCTCCTTCTTGCTTTGGTTCTCCTTCTGATTCTCCTTGCTTGGTTTCTCTTTCTTGTTCAACTCCTTGCTGCTTGAGGTGTTGTTTTCTGTGTAACTCCTTTGCCTCTTCTATTCTGTCATTAAGTTTTTTTGCCACTCCATCTTTATTTGATATTGGCAGCTTTCTAAATTTTTACAAAACATTCACATTATTACAACTATTAAGGACTATTTGTAACACTGACACTATAATACTGCAGTAACCATAATTTGTTTGCTACTTATAGTTTTATAATATCATTATACCTTGTTTCAATTGTATTAGCTCCAAAAAATGTCTCTGCTGTCTTTATGTCTGATTCTTTTTCTCTTTCCTCTTTTCTTGTGACCATGCAGTAAACTACTTCTTTTATTCCAGCTAGTTGTATTGCACGAGCACAATCTTCATCAGGTTTTAGTGTTACGTATATTGTACAACCATCAAGTTTATCTTTGGTCCTATTTGTAATAGCATTAACGGCTGCATGAACAACTATGAACTAGAATAATGTATGTTATTTCATTTGTGCTAGATTACCAAAAGGATATTTGAGTTTTGAATCTTTGTCTTTTTTTTCTTTTAGTTTTTGGCTTGCATTCTCTGATAATCCTTTCCATGAAAAAATTTTGTCATTATTACTTCTTCCTTTAACTGAAGGCATTGAGTTGTATCCAATCCCAACTATTTGATAAGATTTAGTGTCGACAATACAAGCACCAACCTGTGTAATCATATTGTATAATAACTATAATAGTCATTATTAGCTTACTGGTGTGCTTGGATCTTTACTTCTTAAAGCAGCTAAACAGGCTATCTTCATGTAATATTCATCCCATTGTTTACTCCTTTTTATTTTAAACTCTCTTACTTCAGCTTGTATTCTTTCTATTGTATCTTTCTCTGTAGCTTCTTTTAATATTCTTTTAACATTCTCTGTTCGTAATTTTAATGTTTCTTTTACATCATGAGCTTCAGCTTTTAACTTTTTTGCTTCATCTATTTCTTCATTTAGCTCTTTTGCTTTGTCACATAGTCTCTTTAATCTTTCTTCATTTTGAATAATTTCTTCCTCTGTCTTATTCATTGCTTCATTATTTATTTTTTTGATTATTTTATTGTACTCTTCCTCTTCTTTTTTAATTTTTTTTTCATCTTTAATTTTTTTGATTTTTTCTTTGTACACTTTTGTTTGTCTCTCTATTTTCATTTCTTTTTCTTTTTTTATGCTTTCCAAATTTTTGTTATGATCTTTACCTGTATCATGTCTTTCTTTTGCTGTTACCACATTTTCCATTTCTGTTTTTATTTTTTTATATTCAGACTCCATTTCATCTTTGACTTGTTGCATTTGCTTGATGTATTCTGGTGTTTTATCTCTTTCTTCCCATTGTTGTATTTCATCTTCTATTTTTTTAATTTCTTTTTCCATTTCATCTTTTGTTTCTTGTGCTAGTCCATCATCTTTTGTTTTTTGTGTTATTTCATTTGCCATATCTAAGTAAATCAATACTGTTACACTTACAGTATAAGTTTATAATATATTATTTCATGCTGTTTTTATATAATAGACAATTTATTCCTTCAATAAAGACACTAACAATAGATTTCTCATCTATTGATGATTGTGTGTATAATCACTGGACACAATAAAGGACTAATACAATGAATATTAAACACTTTCTATGTAAGTTAAAACTTATTGAATTTGACCTTAACATTTAATGTGTATTGTATTATGTATGTTATGTTAATTTGCTGTTTTATTAATTGTTGGTTTTTACTTATTCATTTCTTATTCTCATGCACTAACCTGTCCTGTCCTATAGTCTCACTATTTCTTGTTACAGTTCTATACAGTGTGGCCTAATATTAAATATTGTATACACTATACATTACCTTTCTTTACTGGAGTAGCTTATACTGACTGTTAGTAGTCTTCTCTTCTCTTATCTTGTACTCTCCCTATTGTCTGATCTCTCAGTAAACACTAGTGGGTAGCTTATTATATACAATTATGAAGATGTACTTGTACGTGTACTAGTGATCACGCGATGCCTACGGTAGTCATAGCACATTACCATATATGGTCACAAAATATTTTGAATTTTGAATGTGTATTGTGTATGCCAACTGTACATAGTGACAGTAGTATTGATGAGTAGGAGTCAACTTGTGTGTTGACAATATTGATGTGTTTATTTAATTTGTTGTTCATTTAATGTTATTTTTGTTGGTTTAAGTAATAGTATTATGTGTAACTAACATGTACATGTAGTATGTACTCCAGTGAGGGACATTAATGAAATAAACTGTCTTCTTTTATTGAAGTAGCTTAGCCCATGCCTTTTTCTAAAATGGCTAAAAAATGAACCCTAATTTTTATTACATTTTCTGATACACATCGATGTCCTTATGCTATGTAGAAAGTTAGAATTGATTCCGACTTATAGCCCATGCTTTGTCCAAAAAAATGACTTTAATAGAATTGTTTTAATAAGTAAAGTGATATCAACAAACTAATATTGCATTGTAAAATACCCATGAAATAAAAAATATAAATATTATACTAATCAACTTTTCTGTGGAGTTATATTTGTAAGAAGTGACAATGATTGCTCACCAGCCGATGATCTACTTACATTTAAATTATTTAAGTTATTATTATTATTATTATTATTATTATTATTATTATTATTATTATTATTATTGCTATTGTTGTTGTTGTTGTTGTTGTTGTTAGTATATTTGCACCTATACCTACACAAGAGCTCCCTTCTCAGTATCCATAGTAACAGAACCACACCCATAATCTGGAAGCAAATCACTCGTAGTATAGCCGTCATAAAAAACATAAAATGATTATCAGTTGCATGAGGGTAACATGATGATACATGCTTATGCACTATGAATTGAAGATAGTTAATTTCAGCATCTCTTTGATACCAGTATTGATGCAGGTAGCACATAAGCAGTAGGCCCATTACCACCAACTGTAGGACACTGTATATACTGACCCTTGCTAGCTGAGGTATGGTGACTTCTTCATTCCTTGAAGAGAGATATAGGCTGTTACGATGTCTCCCTTTCTTGCAATTAATCCAGAATCCTAATAGTAGTAGCATGCTATTAAAAGTCAGTGATACACTAAGTGGCGTTATGATGAAAGCTAGCTGATATAGACTCTCATTCCTTCTACTAATCCAGCATGTCATTTCAGTGGTGCTGCCTGATACTGCATTTAGATATGCTGCAGTGAACAGGAATGGTATTGGTATGCTCCAACCTGCTATGTGACTGATGATGTATAAGTATTTCTTTTTTGTTATCTTTCTTTTTATTGATGTCACCAACCACTCGATTGTTATCACAGTCCACCATGAGAGTATCGAGAGAAATGAATAATAGAGTATTGCAAATATTGTTAGACAGAATGGATTGTCTCCTCCATCTTGCAGCAGTATGGATTCATTGAAGTGATTCTTGTATCTATCATCACAATGCAATCCCTCACTATCACTGCTACTATTAGTGCTGGACATTGAATTGAAGGTTCCATATAGACCTGATATTAGCTGCATTGTTGATATTACTAGCTGGAGTCCTGCTATGTAGTATATGGGAGCCTCTGGGTGCTTTATTTTGCAATAGTTTATTAAGTAGAGGAATAGGATTATGCATCCAGTGATGATGCTGAGACAAGATAGAACTAGGTTGCTGTAATGGAGTATGTCCACTTGCTCTTGGCTGAAGAATGCTCCATTGCAAGGCTCTGAGCAGTTGTGGAGGGTTCCAAAGACTGGCTGGGATGCTTGGGAGTGATATGGGATCAGTTTCCCGCTGCAAAGCACAGAGGCGTTTGTTAGACTGCAAGATAATAGCCCAGACATGATAACAAAAAATAATTATTTTTTAAAATACAAAAAGAGGCGTTCCTTGAAGTAACGCCCACTTTAAAAAACAAGCCCCACCCCTTTCTATGAATATCATTATAATTTTCCTGCACTGAACGACAATGGCCTCTCCTCCTCTCTTTTACAAGTAAACTTTTATCTGCTGCAACTGTATCCCTCCACTCTCTCTTCTCTCTCGTTGCCTACAGGTAAGCATACATGTACTCATGTACTAATATATCCCAGCCTTTAACTTTACCTATAATTACCTTTCCAGCACAGCCATGGCTATAATAATATTTGATTTTTACTGTTTTTGGTAAAGTTTTCCCATTGGGTCTCGTTCACACTCATTTACAGTGTATAAATTGTAGTTGTAATCCATTAAGCTGTTGTGTAAACGGGTACAGAGTCTGGTGCCTCTAATCAAGCCTTATAACCTCCCAAATGATTTCATATCCAGTCCCAAGCTTCCTTGATGTATATTTACTGGTATTCCAATAGTACAGTTAGTCTTTGTTGCTTTTGATGCTTTTTTGATGGCAGCAAGTTTGTCAATAATCATAGATGATGTTTTAAATATTTTTGAAGTGTTTCATTGCACATTGATTATACAAGTATTTCTGTTGTTTATTTAAGTAATTGCCATTATACTGAAATTATGTGTACATGCGCATGCACTAGTAAAGCATGCTATAATAATAATACATGTGACGTACATGTAGACTTGCATGTACATGTACATGCAGTGTATCACTGTATGTATGCATAGTAGGGAGATGATGTTGAAACTAAAACGAAAGTATAAGTTTTATTTTAAGAAAAATCAACTTTATTGAGTACACGAGTTTATAGATAATGATGGCTGATTGTTATGTTTATCAATGACACTATCAATACATAATAGTCCATATATACATGTATGTATCTATGTTACATACATGTACATGTATATATGTACTACATATTAGGTGCATTTTATACATGAATGTACATTACTATTGGTCCATATTTAAATTGTGTACATACACTTAAAGACATATCAAACACATTTTGATACTTTTATTATATACATTGTACATATATTATGTACATGCATGTATTCATTGTGTTGCATGTTGCACATTTGCTTGCACGTTTCTATATTTACCAATTCCTGCTATCATTTGGCATACTAATTATAAACTGTTTTTCTATAAACTTAATTATAAGAGACACACACCAGTAGTACACGTTTTTCCATACATGTACATTTATGTATACATTTATAGTGTGTGTGTGTGTGTGTATGCATATAAAGAAATGGGCTTCCTATACAGATAGTACAATGAAACCATTGTGACCCACTTGAACAATGTTAATAAGCTATTTTTATATTCAATATCATTTTATAATTTAATAGCTTAATGTGAGTGTTCCTACTTATGTTTTCAAACAATACTACAAGTGTGAGGTACATTTTATGAACATTTGTTCCATTGGCTGGAGTCATACCTTTATAACTGTTCAATGTCCTTCTACTAATGTTTTAATAATAATCATTTTTAGTTTTTAATCATCTTTTATTGCTTATTATTATCATTATTATTATTATTATTTATCTTATCTCATTTCAGTTTCATGAATTCCTTCTACTTCTCTCTCACCCATTCCAATTATGCATAGCCACTGTAGTACAGTACAATATGATGCTCTACTTTGTGTTTTGGGCTATTTCTATTGCTTGTCAGTATTTCCTATTTCTTGTTAATGTCTGCCCATTTTGTTGTGAACCAGTGCGTGAACAACAGCCTCACTTTATCTCAAACACTTGAGGTATTTGTGTAGTTAAAACCAGTTTAGTATTATAATATTCATTGTAGTTTGTATATTGTATAATGTTAGTCTCTGTCTCCCTCAAGAGATGTGGAGTGTAATATATTCCACTTTTGAATGTGCCCTTTGATAATTTAAGTTAACAACAATGTAATTACAATTAGGGATTTTAAATGTGTGTGTGTGTTTATATATTTCCTATTTCATTTAGCGTTCAAGCTTTGTTATGTCTGCTGAAAGGCCAAGCAGGAATGATGAAAAAACATCAGAGGTAATGAAATAAATAAATATACTATTATTATTATTATTATAGTCTCCTAAGGGGAGAAAGGGTCGTCCTATTCCTCCACCTCCTCTTAATCCCCCGCCCACTCGTCCGGCCCGTGACTCCACCCCCTTGAGAATAGAACAGAGAATGACTGACGATGATGAAGAGGATCAACTCGAAATGGAGGACATCATGTTAGTGGAACAAGACCCCGGAGACGCTCAAGAAGAAGAGGAAGAAGAGGGAGGAGAAGGTGAAGGATATTCTTATGCTAGAGAAAGACTAAGAGCTTCAACTAGAGTCAGGGAGGCTTCCCCAAGCCCAGAGAGAGACGAAGAAGAAGGGCCTCACCCTGACTCTGATTATGCTAATATATTCCCTGACGTTTCTAATAAAGCCAGCGACGGCGATTACATGAACGTCTACGAGGAGAAGGAAAGACGTAAACGACCGCTTTCCAATTACCTCAATGTGGCTCCACTACCAGAGTCACTAGAGGCTACAAAAACGACCGGTCAATCAACCAGTAATACCGAGACTGAGAAGGTTCCTCACCCACGCTACGGTAAACTCCCTCGGGCTCCTGCCCGCCCACCGCCTGGTTTTAAGAAAATGCCCCCGGCCCCTGTACAGATTAAAAAGCGAGAGAGCATGGAAGAGGGTAGCATTCAGCCACACCCTATTCCTCCGCCCACTTTCAAGAAACCGGTCAAACGGGTTAGCTCTGATGCTTCGATTCCTCCAAAGCCTCAGAGAGCATCACTGGCTGATATGAAGCCGGTTAGAACTCCTACTAGCGAATTTGCCGATTTATCAAAACCAGTCAAACCAGTTAGGATCCAACCCACCGACACGCCTGTTGATCACAAACCAGTCACAGTGGTCAGGTCTTCGTCTAGTGACCTGTTACCTGCCGATTTGAAACCAGTTAAACCAGTTAGACTATCTGTTGCTGAATCCGAGTCTAAACCAGTTGCTCCTGTCAAGCCACCTCGGGCAAGGAATACTGATGGGATAAAATCACCATCTTCCCCACCTGTGGCCTCTAAACAGGAAGCCACGCCCACACCTAAGGAAGCTACACCTCCAATGATTGAAACCACACCTCCACAGGAACAGGTAAAGAGTGAAGCCATGCCCACCCACGCGGTTCGTCTTGACTCAGGATTACGTCAGAAATCAGCTAGTGTCACTGACGTTAATTCCGTACAAGCAAAGATCAAAGAGCCACGCCCTCAATCTGGTGACCAATCCCCCATCATTATGCCGTCCAAGAGGGCCCCGCCCCCTCCCCACACTAGACAGAAATCAGCCGACAGTTCTACTCCTCCTTCATCAAAAAAAGAAATAGTTTCTCCGAACACGGGACGTAAAGTCGCACCTGCAAGAACGGCCCCTCCCCCTCCAAAACCGGGACCTCTCCCACCTCGTCCTAAAGATACAACTCAAGCGACCAATGGGAATAGCCCGTTACTTGAAACAAAGAAATATTCTGATAGCTCATCTAGCTCTTCTCTTCATAAAAGGAGTCCATCGCAAGGTAAAACTGAAGAAACGACGACTCCTTCTGGTCAGCCTCCGCCTCCTATTCCACCTAAAGCTGTTGTACCAGCAGCAGCTGAAGGAGAGGAAAAGAAAGAGAAACAGCAAGAAATAAAAGAAGAAAAGAAAGTGACACTTCCACCAGTTGAAATTAAAGGAAACGAATCGACTCCTAACAAGAGGGAATCTTTAGCATCCGCCCCTATTCCTGTTAATAAAGAGGTAGGGATGCTATTACTGTACAATGTACATGTATGTATGGGTGTACATGTACATGTACATGTATGTAATGTACGTGTATGTACATGTAAGTGTGTGTGTGTTTTAATTTGTACGGATATTGTCTGCAGAGTTGCTAAATGGTGCACTGTATTGTGTGTAGGGTTTACAGTTATTCATTAGGGAATGAGAGATGTCTGTTTGGAAATAGAAAGTTAATAATTTGGAGCAACTCGTGTGGTTTGCTTTATGGCCATTTCTTTTCATTATGTATACAATTTCTGAAAATACTATGCAGCTATTGTATTAACCAAATTTACTGTAATGATGTCCTTATGCTATATAGAAAGTTTGAGCTGATTTCGACTTAAATTTTTCAAGTTATGAGTATTTTAAAAATAGGCCAATTTCAGAAAAATGCCCTGTACTATAAGCCCATGGTTTTTTCCAAAAAATGGCTCCGAAATGACCCCCAATTTTTATTACATTTTCTGATGCATATTGATGTCCTTATGCTATACAGAAAGTTTGAGCTGATTCCGACTTAAATTTTTCAAGTTATAAGTATTTTTTAAAATAGGCCAATTTCAGAAAAATGCCCTGTACTATAGCCCAGGGTTTTTCCAAAAAATGGCTCCAAAATGACCCCCAATTTTTATTACATTTTCTGATACATATTGATGTCCTTATGCTGTGTAAAAAGTTTGAGCTGATTCCGACTTTAATTTTTCGAGTTACGGCCATTTTAAGAAAATGCCAAAATTTTGAAAAATACCCAAGGCTATAGCCCATGGTTTTTTCCGAAAAATGGCTCCGAAATCACCCCCAATTTTTATTACATTTTCTGATACATATTGATGTCCTTATGCTGTGTAAAAAGTTTGAGCTGATTCTGACTTTAATTTTTCGAGTTACGGCCATTTAAAGAAAATGCCAAAATTTTGAAAAATACCCAAGGCTATATAGCCCATGGTTTTTTCCAAAAAATGGCTCCGAAATCACCATTAATTTTTATTACGTTTTCTGATACATATTGATGCCTTTATGCTATATAGAAAGTTTGAGCTGATTTTGACTTAAATTTTTCGAGTTATGAACATTTTTAAAAATAGGCCAATTTTGGAAAAATACCCTGTACTATAGCCCATGGTTTTGTCCAAAAAATGGCTCTGAAATGACCCCCAATTTTTATTACGTTTTCTGATACATATTGATGCCCTTATGCTATGTAAAAAGTTTGAGCTGATTCCGACTTAAATTTTTTGAGTTACGGCCATTTTAAGAAAATGCCAAAATTTTGAAAAATACCCAAGGCTATAGCCCAGGGTTTTTTTCCAAAAAATGGCTCCGAAATGACCCCCAATTTTTATTACATTTTTTGATACATATTGATGTCCTTATGCTGTGTAGAAAGTTTGAGTTGATTCTGATGAGAAATTTTTGAGTTATGGCCATTTTAAAAAATACATGCACATGTACACTGTATGTTCCAATTTCCTAATTCATGATGACTATAGGCAACTGATAAAATACATAATGATATCATTATTGTAATAAGCTCTCTCTCGCTAATCATTTTTAGTGGAATTGTTTAAATAAGTGAATCATTACTAGTGATATCAACAGACTACTATTGTATTGTAACACTATGATGATTTCACTCTATAATTTGAGATTGCCCTGATTGGACGTCTGGGCCTAGCTCTCTTACCATGACAACCAGCACAATGCTTATAATAATTTCAATGCTACAAAAAACTAATAATTATTAATAAGCCAATATCGATAAACTAAGGTATCGTAAGTTGGAAGGATTTTAATTAAACAGATTTTAATTAAACGAAAGCTAATCAAATGAGGGGGTGTGTGTGTAGGCACTCATGTATGCTTTGTGTGGGTGTGTATAAATCATTAAAGTGGGTGTGGTTATCTTCATTGTTTTCCAGCTGAGACTTAAAGTGTTATTCATACAGTTTATTATATTCTACTACGTCTCTTTCTCTTTCCTTCTCTCTCTCACTTTTTCTCTCCTTTCTCCTTATTCTCTGTTTTTTGGTGATGGTTCTGTAATGCAGTCAATGAATGGCAGTGAAGAGAGGAAGATGAAGAAGGCAATCAGTGAGGGAGCATTGGCTAGAATGGACTTGTTCAGTGTTGAGCTACAAAGAAGTAAGTATATAAGATCCAATCTTAATTCTTTTCTCTCTCTTTCTTTCTTAATTATCACAGATATTACACATAGACACACACTTAAATTTATTGTAGTCAATTTTCTTTTAAGCTGTCATTTCATTTACTCTTTTCCTCTCTGTTTAATTTTATTTTTCTCTTTTTTTCTCAGTTGAGGGCCAGGGGTTTGGGTTACACATAGCTGAAGGATATGCCCAGACTAGGAAGGGACTGGAAGTTGGTGTCTTTGTTAAAGAGATTGTACCCGATTCTGCTGCTGATAAAAATGGGCTGTACGTTTTTAATCAATTCAATTGTATTAAATTACTTTTTTGTTATTTATTTTTCTAGTGTACGTGAATCAGACATGTTGGTTGAAATTGCAGGCGTATCAATGGTTGGCTCTACACTTGAAGATGCTGCTAGAGTATTGAGGAATGCAGGGAAGACTGTTAGGTAAGGGAAAAGTGAATAAAAATTGTAGAAGAAAGTATAATAGCATAGAACATAAATTATTTTTAGTAATATTCTATTATATGTTTAGGTTAAAGGTTGGAAGAACACTTAGCAATACTTCAAAGGTAATTTTTATTTTTTATTTATTTTTCCTACAAATTTCTATTCTCACACACTCCATTGGTTCATCAATTCCCATTCTGTTAGTGTTTTGTTAATTAAGTGGGCGTGGCCGCGGTAATTAATTAAAACAATTTTATTAGCCACAAGCACAAGGAAGTTGGTTGAGCTCGTTCTTCCTCTCCCCCTCTCTCTTACTCGCCCTCAATCTCTTGGCTCAAGCCCTTAGCTGCTCTCTTTCTCCATAACTCTTTTCCCCTGGACAAAGGATTCCCAATAGCAGCCTTATAAGCGAGCCATTAGCACGCCATCCCTCGACCCTTTGTCTGGTAGAGCCATTAAAAACGTGGTCCTGGTATAGTAGTGTAGTCTATGGGAGATAGTTCTAAAGAAATGGAGGTAAGGGAGACATGGGTGTGCTTAGAGCAAGGCCTGGGCTGGTTTTTGTCTTTTAAAACATGTATATAATAGTTGCTAGTTTTACCAGCTGCTGGTGCATTAGTACCTGTCTGTGTGTGTACTATTGAAAAATAAACTGTTATCATTATCTCTAAACTTGGTGCCTTCTCTCCTTTTTTGTAGGAAAGCAACGAGAGTTTAAAAGAAGAAATATCGTCCATCAAGAAAGAGGTACATATTATTTTATGTTATATTTATCAAAAGTTTTGACAAGTATATTTGATTTTAAGCATAAGATTTGAGGAGCCAAGAACAACAGAATCTTTCCATTTAGCACTTGTTTGCGTATGCATGTACATGTACATGTATATGTATGTATGCTTGTGTGTATGTGTTATTTTGTAATTGGCACCATGAGACTTAAAACTGGCTAAGAATTAGAAGTCATACTGTATCCTACGTGCTAGTTTTGAAACTAGTGCCAATAGTACTGATTGTATATAATAATAATAATGATAATAATAATGAAGATGATCCTTATAATAAGTATTATGATTGTGTTTTATTGTCTGCTATGCCTTGTTTAATAATGATAACAGTGATATCAAAATAATAAATAATGATAATAGGATAATAGGAGGAATACATTACATAATTGTTTGTACTGTATTATTCATAACAAGAGTGGACAATTATGACTGCAGCAGTACCCCCAGTCTACATTATTGGAATAATTAGTATCACATCAGTGTGTGTGTGTATTATCCACTCCCTCTCATGTCTTACTATATATGAGCTTGTCTCTATCTAAACACATTCTTTTATTTAAGTCTTAATTGTTCTTAATTCACTCACTTTGCACTGTATACTTGTTGATGACTATTTATGGACTGATATCATTGCATACCTTTAATTAATACCCTTGGTCACTTTCCTTCATCCTCTCTCTCCCTCTTTTTCTCTCTTTCTCCCTCCCTCTCTCTCTCTCTCTCTCTCTCTCTCTCTCTCTCTCTCTCTCTCTCTCTCTCTCTCTCCCTCTTTTTTCTCTCTCTTTCCTCCATTAGTTAAAAGAGAGCCAAGAGACAGTAACTGATTTGACACAAGCTTTGGCAACCGTCACAGTTGACAAGACAAAAGTCAGTAAATTAACTCAGTAAAACTTCTGTATACCCTTATACACCTCACCTTTTCTAACCCCAACGACTCACCACAATATACTTGTATGCAATTATACATACAGTATGCAGTTATACACTCAAGGGAGTCTTTGATTGTATTTATGTGTGTACAGTATGTGCCTCAGTTGTTGTTAGTGATATTAGTGTATAGACACACAGTTAGGTATAGCACTATGATTTGTGTATGTGAATAACGTGATGTACTACAGTCTGTGTATGTGTGTTGTTGCTCAATCCTATAATGGTAACCCTCTTTGTATTTGTGGCTGATTGGCAAGCAAACTAAACTACAATAATGCACTGTAACTTGTGTGTTGTATACTCTCTGACCTTGTCACCTTGTATTGACCCTTTTTGTTCCCCCTCTCCTCTCTCCCTCCCTCTCTCCTTCCCTCTCCCTCCCCCTTTCCCTCTCTCTCCCCCCTCTCTCTCTCTCCCTCTCTCTCTCTTTCTCCAGTTGGAGATTAAAGTGAAGAGTTTGACTGAGAAACTGAATTCCTCTGGTGACTCAAAAGACAACGAAGCTAGTGAACTGAAAGCCAAGGTAAGCTTTGATGCAACAAATATGTGTTGTCTTTTAAATAACACCGGGCCACGACTATAATTTCAACTGGCATTCTTATACGCATCATTATAACACGTTCTATTTAATGCCCCACCAATACAACGACTTTACTTTTAGTTAAAGGAGGCTACAGAGAAACATGAAAAGGACTCTAAGGAGATACAGTCGTTGAACAAGAAGGTGACCTCTTTAGAGTCTGACCTTAACGAAGAGAAGAAAGAGAGTGAGAGACTGAGAGAGGAACTAGCAGCCGTGAAGTCAGAACTGGACAAGGAAAAGCTTGAGAAGAATAAAACAAGGTAAGTACATGTACAAGTGTCTTGGTGTGTGTGCATATCGTTTTACCAATTTAAAAACAAACAATGACATTACCAGTGTCAACAGTACTGATGGCATTCCTATGATACCTCATCTCTCTCTCTCATTCTTCTTCATCTTTCTCATTTTTCTCTGTCTCTTAGCGATGCTGAAGAGGAAGTCACCAAGTTAAAGGAACAGTTGACCAAAGAGAAGAAGGACAAGGAGCTATCCACCAAAAGGTCAGTAGCCACGCATTATATTGATATTAGCATATCATACGACTTAATCACTTGGCAAGAGAAAGTATGACAGACTGTAGTTACATGTAACTGTAACTGTTTGTGTGTACACATACATTCACTTCTCTCTTGATTCACATGTACATGTGTATGTACTGTACATCATTTTAATAATAATGAAATCATGAAGCTTATTTTTTTATTTGTTTTTCTCTCATAATATACATGTAAATATATATAGCTTATCAGAGAAGATCATAGAATTAGAAAAGAAGTTAGAATCAGCCACACAACAAGAGTCTCAGGATTCTCCCTCTAGCAACGAGGAACTGGTTTCAACACAAAATGAACTAGACAGCACTAAAGAAGAGCTTCAATCCACCAAGAGCATGCTCTCATCAGCCGAGGAGAGACTCGGAGAGGTGGAGGGGAAGTTAGCATCAACTGTCAAATCCCTTGAGGAAACCAAGGAGAAGCTTCGGGTCAGTGAGGAGGCGTTGAATGTCGCTAACGAGAAATTATTAATGTCCGATAAAAATGATACACGTGAAGACAGAAAGAGAAAGAGTATAGTGGAAGAGAAAGAGGAAGAAAATGAGAAAGAGAAAGAAAAGGAGAAAGAGAAAGAAAGGGAGAAAGACAAAGTTGTAGAGGAAAAGGTTGAAGATGCTGTCCAGGATAAACCACAAGAAGAGAAAGAGAAAGAGCCTCAGAAAGAGGAGGAGGAGAAGAAAGAGAAGTCTCCTCTACCAGGAGACACTGAACGGAAAACAAGCAGCAGCTCAACTGCCAGTAATAAAAGTAGAGAGACCACACCCGATGAAGGTAAGCTCCACCTATAACCACACCTATTTACATATACTTATATTTTAGATCCTAAGCCGTTTGGGACATTGAAATTAGCCAGTTCTGGTCAATTGGATTGTTCTGCAAGTCGTGATAGAGCACGTCTCTCCTCACAGCGAAGACGAAAGAAACCATCTCAAGGCCACTTACGTAGCTTAGGAAACCTTTCAATGATATTCCCAGAGAACATGCCACGCCTTGCCATCCAGGAAGAGGAGGAGGGAGGAGGAGGAGAAGCAAGACACAGCATTGCCACACCCATGAAACTCCCGCAGGCTCCGCCTCCTAAAGTTAAACCACGCACTCAGCCAAGAAGGCGGGTATCTAGTCCAGAGCCTGGCGAGATTAAATCCGAGGAGACAGAAAGTCCTAAACCTGCCAAACGACCTATACCGGTTCCTCGTTCGGCCTCTAAAGAGAAGGCAGGCGATGGAGGAGGAGAGCAAAGTGAAGATAAAGGAAAGAGCTCTACTCCGCCCCAGACTGCTAGTCCTAGTAGAGCAAAGAAGCCAGTCCGTACGTCACTCCATGATGATAGCACTCCTCCGGTTTCTTCCAGCCCTGTCCCTCCTACAAAGAAGCCCAAACCTGTTCCCCCTAAGCCTTCCCCTCGTACCAATACCCCCACACAGGACCCGGCCCCTCAGGCGGACCTCCTGGAAGGCCTCAAAAGAAAGGACCCGGCCGAACTAACAGTCAAAGAGAAAATGATGCTAGCACAGCAAGCAATGGCCAAACAGGCGGAGTACAAGTCGAAAGGAATGGCACCTCCTGTTAGGAAGAAAATCGTACCGCTGCCGAAATCATCATCTATAGATGTGTCTGATTCACCAACAAGGCATAAAAGGGAGAGCAAGGCTGAGGATGAAGATAAGAAAGGAGAGGATGAGACTGATGGAGGCACTTTGGAGCGATCTAAGAGCATGGAGGAACTGGATGAAGTGACGCCTAAAAAACAGCCCCGTAAACTACCCCCTGGTGCTTTCAATATAGGAATACCTATGGGTCTACCAGGGGAGATGAGACATCGCAGTTATACAGTGGCCAGTGGCACTAGCACTGATAGTAATGAGTATACACAGAGTACTGAAGAGCAACCAGCTCAAGCTGAGAATGAAGAGCCTAGTGATGATCCCGAGATATCTCGTTCCGATACTCAAGTAAGTGACAAGTCACAGTCTTCGTCTCAGACCACGCCTGGAACCACACCCAAGAAGTCACCTATGACCACACCCATTCATTCCGGAAATGCGGAATCGTCCCCAGAGATCTCCAAAAAGCTTCCTTCTAGTTCCTCAGCTGATAATCTTGATTATTCAGAGGACGAGCTCGACGGCCCATCCCCAGAGATTGACCAGGAGGAGATGCTGAGGGGAGCATCCCACGTCATGTCGTCCGCTACCCCTGACGTAGAGAATGTTCTGTTCTGGTCGCCTGAAGTCGTTGGAATGTGGCTGGGAAACATTGGGCTTGGAAGTCATGCAGGAGCTTTCAAGGAGAAAGGAGTAAAGGGTTACGTACTCTTTGACTTGGATAATACTAAACTAAAAGTAAGCAGGTTTTACTCCAGCGCATTTGCTCAGAGTTTCCCACAAAGCATGTTAAGTATAAGCTAAACAGCATGATTTATGAGCTGTTAACTAGCATTTGGAGCAACTTTAAAAATTTGTAAAAAAAACAAATTTGAAATTGGAATTAGCTCAGAGTTGATACACAACATAAGTGCAATTATTATTATTAATTTATTTCTTTATTTCTTAGAGTTATGGTATGACCAGCAATGATGAGAGGAACACGTTCAAAAAGGAACTGAAAACATTGAAACCGTATGCCGAAAAACTAAAAAAGGAACACGAGAGAAAGCAGAAGGAAGACAAGAAGAGACAGAAAGAGGAAGCCAAAAAGAAAAAGAAGTGATGGAGCAACAGCTAGCCGCCATTTTAATTTGTTTTTATTATTATTATTATTATTTTATATTATTAAAATGATAGCTCACATGTGAAACATTTTTGATTGCTTATTATTATTATTATTATTATTATTATTATTAATTATTATTATTATGATTTCGTTTCGTACTTTCTATTCTCATCATCGCTCTCTGTCTTTGTTAATTTTCTCTCCATCTTCTCATTTTAGTTGTGTTATGATTAATTTATTATTATTATGATCACTTTATAATTAATTACTTCTCAGTCCAATGTACAATGTACATGTAGTGTGGAAAAAATAAGTGAAAAAAAAAACAAGTGATTCATCAATATCATTAATAGGTACATTATGCTACTGTGGGTATTCAACAAAAACTAGCTAGCACTAATTCTGCTGGACATATTGGTCTGATGCTTAGCTCTCTCTTTGGATAGTGATCTTTGTAACTTGTTGAGTCGGAGAGTTTCCCAATATCTATTATTCTTGCGTCGATCGGTTTGAAGTCTTTAGGCCTCATCCCAGTCACTCCAGGGAAAAAGTCCTGGTAGTGAGTGTTGCAGCCAAACTTTACTTTTGGCGGGCCTCGGTAGACCTTGAGCTCTGCTTTGTCACCGTGGAATCGACGAGGACGCACGGTTTTGAATTTAAAATACTCTGACTGGTTAACCGAAATCGGAAAGGGTATCCTTTGATGATGGTAGACAAAAGGGGTTTCTTCCTGTTTCTTCACACGAGGGCGGGGTAGACTCACTGGCTTATAGTGATCATCGTAATGCGTCTTCTTTTGAAAAGGTCCCACGAGTCTCTCGGTCTGGTCCTCTCTCTTGAGAAGGGCCGGTACCTCTACCCTGCCCCAGTGAGGGAAAGCCGTACTTTGCATCGTAATCAATGGGAGGTTGAAACCATTCGATAAAGATATAATCTTGTCTGCTTCCGGTCGACACAGTTTCCTTTTCGGTGGCTGATGGAGCAATGGGAGATTATCGCGTCTGTATTGAGTGATATTCTGCATCCTTCCAGCTTTGATTGGTTCCACTGATTCAACATTTTTCAGTGAGTTGTGCCGAAGGAATGGCATGTCTCTTTCTATGATCTTAGGAAGGAAAGTGTTTTTAGTAACTGTGAGGTCTTCAAACTTTCCTCCTCCGTAGAGTTTACCGTCAGTTGGTACGTAGCAAGTACGAGGTCGAATCGACTTTTTATAGAATTCTCTTTTGGTAACAGTCTCGTCATTGAATTGCCCTGCAAACAAAGGTTTGATAAACGGCTCGCCATAAGGCTTCAAGCGACACTGACTCGTGTTCTTCCATTTAGGAAAGAACTTTTCGTTTGTCGTCTCATAGTGCAAAGAGCAATTGACAATGGTAGGCAGTGTAAGCTCTTTATAAGTTTCAGGCGAGGGAGGAGGCTTGGCTGCTTCTGCATCTGCATGCTGTAAGCGATCAAAAAAATCAACATTGTACGAGGTCTCGTCTTGAAATTTGGAATCGGTTTTGATATACGTGTCATCTGGTTTAAGATTATCCCTCATCTTTTGATAGCCAGGATCAGGGAAAGCCCTCACATAAGTCGTACCGCTCTCTACCTTAGATTTTGGAGGAGCTGGAAGAACTTTAGGATGAAGTTTTATGCCTCTCTTATGATGCTTATAGAGTGTGGGTACATCATAGCCTCTTGCGTTCCCAGCTGTGCTGCAGTATATGAGTCTGTACTCTGTCTGCGGCTCTCCCAAGTTGCTTTGGTGGAACATGGCTTCACCAACGGGTCCATGATGTACTGGGCACTGGTGTCTTTTGCTGCAAAAGGAGGAAACAGTAAGACAGTATACATTACTGGCCCCTCCTTTGGTTTTACTAGCAATATAAACATCTGGGCTCACCTGCAATTACAGAGACCACAGATACAAGGCTTCTCTCTCACGAGTATTACATTATTAGCTAGCGCCTCTTGCTGCTCCCTTAGTCCCTCCATAGATCTAGCAGCAAGTGTGATTCACACCTTCACCTAGCGTCTATTATCACATCGAGATGATTCGACTTGTGATAATTCTTGCTTCTGTTATTTTGAGTAAGTTCCCCCATTTGTCCTCCTCCTTTTCAGCTCTCCCATTTTCTCTGTCTTTTTAAAGGTGACAGGATAATCTCTGCCTCAGATTTCCTAACCTGCCATTGCCACAACACTATAAACTGCTTCTCCAATAATACCTGTCACGTCCCTCTCTCAAATGGTGCCTGCTTTGTAGAGACCTCCCGAGACAAGGGAAGCCCTTTAACCTTTGGTTGCTGTATTAATGACCGAATACTCTCAGACTGTAAACTCTATTTGAGGAGATATTGCGAATCTGGAGACTATTGCAATCAAGACTTGCAGCCAGTTTCAATTACAAGTGGTACGGAAGATGGTGGCAGCAGTACAACTGCTCCAACACTCCCTCCATTAACTTTACCGACCGAGTCTAATAATAATAATAATAATAATAATAATGCAACTAATAGTACGCCACAATCAACTACTAACGAACAGTCAACTGATGAAAGTTAGTGTGGAACTGTTGCTATGTTCACAATGCATTGTGTTTGATTAATGTGTATTGTTTATCATTTTGTCTTCACTCTCAATAGATAACAATGGCACTGAACAACAAGACATGTTGTATTTCTACCTATTCCTGCTGGGTTCCATTGTCCTACTTCTAATGATAGTCTTTGTTAGCATATCAATCATTATTGTGAACTGTAAGATCAAAGAGCTGGAGTTCAGGAAGACTACTATGAATGAAGCCATCATATGAAACCAATGGAGCACTCACGGAGTATATATCTACTCTATAAACATCTGCTCACATCAATTATTATTCACAATCATCATTTATTTCACATTTTGTATTTTATACCACAATCATTGTAATCTCACAAATTCATACAATACACATTCAATCGGAGTAATGATTCTCATGGGGTTCTTAAAGGTTCTAAAAGACTCCATTGAGGAGTGTTTGTGCTTCGTCAAATGTTGTCTCGCGATGTCGAGGATCTAATGTCAGCCATAGAGCAACAGCACATCTCCTTCCTTTAGTAATTGCGGTCACTCCATGCATGTTCTCCTTACCTGCAGAGAAACCAACCATCCTCCCACATTTAGGAGTCACATAGTGCTACTGGCCATTAAACACACCTTGCATAACATTACTGACTTACTTGTGGAGTTGTATCAAATTGAGAATGTGCAAAAAAGAACTTCCCACCTTCAAAATCATCGTTCAAGTACAGAATAGCACTGTGGGTGTATGATAGTGAATAGGAGGCATGGAAAGCATTGTCTATTACCTGTAATCTCTCCACGTGTAAGCTGGTTGTCTCTTATAGCATTCTCCATTATGTTCCTCCTGGACACAATTGTCAGCATGCACCGGGTGGCTTAAGTCATGTCTATCAGAAGAGCCTAAATAGTAATATAAATAATAAGAGTACAAAGGATTGGTGCTGTTCAACATTCATTCTATTGCGTGATATAATCAAAATAGCTATTGTTTAAATGTGTGAACTATGCACATACTTGATAATGCACATACTTAATAAGCCTGTTCTACAGACGAGGTGAGTGTATGAGAAAAAAAGTGGCCGTGACAAATTGAATTGTTCAACCAGAGCAGACCTAACTAGCTCACTGGCATCAAGATAAAGCTGAGCTAGTTCCTTTTTAATTGTTTTTCTCACTGCTCCCTGCAATAATAAACAATTATGATGATGATGATGATGATGATGATGATAATAACGTATTCACTTTAGCAGCATCAAGCACATGAAGTCCTTCAAATTTCTCATGTGGTGTGTGAGGTGACTTCCTCTGATATCCATCTCCCTCTACACAATTCTAATAGAATAAATACATAATGCTTTTTAAGATACCCATAATTATTTTTTTATAGTGCTTGGAATCAGCTCAAACTTACATATAAAAACATAATACATTATGTATCAAATAAAATTCATTTTTTTCTTAGAAAGCAATGTGCTTACTTTTGTTAGTTCTAGAAATGATTGACACTGTTCTTGAGTAATCAAATTATCTAGTAAGACTCTGTGCACTCCTCCATGATCTGCTGCTGTCTCAAGAACAACAACCTTTACCCAGAATAATGATGATGATGATGATAATGATTATGAGCTAACTTTATTTTTTGTGTCATCTTCTTTTGATTCTTCTTTTTCAGCAGGTTTCTCTTCAGAAACTTTCTCTTCTTTCATTTCAAATTCTTCCTCTTTAATGACAGGAAACTTATTAAAATCTTCCTCAAGCTAAATGGAATATGATTCTAGTTAGTTTAGGTCTGTATCAATACCAATTCTTCGTCGTTTTTATCTTCTTCTGAAACTGGGACATCAGCAATGTCTCTTTTTGAAAGCCTTTCTAGCATGTCTAAAACCTTTTTTTCTTTTTCCATTCTGTCAAGAAGAGATTTAGCATCCTAAATTATTATAATGACAAATTGATGCTTTGCATGATAGTGGGATTACTTCACGCTCAACAAAGTCTTTGATTGTAATCCCTGGCTGCTGCTTGATGTATCCTTTGTTCATGACAGCAATCTTGCTGTTAGGCTCTATCCTCAAGTGAGTCATAACTGCCTTTGCTGCATCTTTCATCCTTTTAACTACACAGCAATAATAATAACATTATCTCTTGCCCTCCCTTTATTAATTTAGGGTACACTACAGTACATTTTCTGATGTCAATTTTTGGAAAAAAACCATGGGTATTTTTTAAAATTTTGGAGTTTTCTTAAAGTGGCTGTAACTTGAAAATTGTAAGTTGGAATCAGTTCAAACTTTCTACAGAGCATAAGGACATCAATATGTATCAGAAAATGTAATAAAAATTGGGGCCTATTTTTTTAAATGCTTATAACTCAAAAAATTTAGGTCAGAATTAGCTCAAACTTTCAATATAGCATTAGGGCATTAATATGTATCAGAAAATGTAATAAAAATATGGGGTGATTTCGGAGCCATTTTTTGGAAAATACCATGGGCTATAGCCTTGGGTATTTTTCAAAATTTTGGCATTTTCTTAAAATAGCTGTAACTCAAAAATTTTAAGTTGGAATTAGCTCAAACTTTTTACATAGTATAAGGACATCAATATGTATCAGAAAATGTAATAAAAATATGAGGTGATTTTGGAGCCATTTTTTGGAAAAAACCATGGGCTATAGCCTTGGGTACTTTTCAAAATTTTGGCATTTTCTTAAAATGGCCGTAACTTTAAAATTTTAAGTTGGAATCAGCTCAAACTTTCTACATAACATAAGGACATCAATATGTATCAGAAAATGTAATAAAAATTGGGCGTGATTTCGGAGCCATTTTTTGGAAAAAACCATCGGCTATACCTTTGGGTATTTTTCAGAATTTTGGCATTTTCTTAAAATGGCCATAACTTCAAAATTTTAAGTCGGAACCAGCTCAAACTTTCTACATAACATAAGGACATCAATATGTATCAGAAAATGTAATAAAAATTGGGTGTGATTTTGGAGCCATTTTTTGGAAAAAACCATGGGTTATAGCCTTGGGTACTTTTCAAAATTTTGGCATTTTCTTAAAATGGCCATAACTTTAAAATTTTAAGTTGGGATCAGCTCAAACTTTCTACATAGCATAAGAACATCAATATGTATCAGAAAATGTAATAAAAATTGGGGATGATTTTGGAGTCATTTTTTAGAAAAAACCATGGGCTATACCTTTGGGTATTTTTCAGAATTTTGGCTTTTTTTAATGGCAGTAACTTGAAAATTTTTGATTTTTACTGCATCATTTGATACACATACATAATGTATCTACGTAGAAAGTTTGAGCTTAACATGTGCTGAGTCATGAATATCTGAACTCTTACTGTTGAAGTATCCATAAGTAAGGTAGTGATAGAAAGATCCAAGGAAGTTGACTCGATGTGTATCATCATCTCTAAAGTCTCCCAGTTTCTCTGGGCAGTCATATTGGCACTGCAAGTACGAGTGATGGTGGCTCCACATTGCTTCAGCAAAAAACTTAGATCCATTGAATTCCTGAGGTCCTTCGCACTCTAACCTGTGAACAAAACAAATTAATACATTTATCATAAAAATTAATTATATCTTTTACCTGCACTTCTCAATTTCTATGTAATACTCTAAAAGTGCTTCTTCAACTTTATCCACCATTTTCTCATACTCGTCGCTATTATACAGAGCCTGTCCTTCGACATACAAGTCCCTGTATGCTTTGCTGTACAGTGGCTTGAAATCAGACTCAGAGAGCTCCTTCAATGACTGATAGTATTCCATGTTAGCTCTTGCAGGACTGCTGCCAGGACTGAGATACAGATGAGTAGCAGCATGTGCAGCACCACCAGTTACATTGTTCAACTATCAGAGAAAAAAGACTCAGCTCATAAGGCATAAGTACAAAAGAGGACAGTAAAATCATTTTAAGCCATTGGGTGGTGTTCATTCAGCTAAAGCTAAGCTAAGGTGCAAATAATAATGAATTGTATTTGTGAATTGGTTCATTATTGCATCTTTTGTTTTGTATAGCAACCTTCACCCATTGGCTGAGTGGAAGACATACAAAATATTATTCCTTACATTGTATAATGAGTACTGTATGAAGATGTGAATCTCTCCACTAGACATGACTTCGTTGATTTTTTTGGATACTTTTTCTGACAAGTTGTATTCTTCGCCCATCAGCTTTTTATTGCATTTCTTTCGACAGGATGACCTCTCAAGTAAAGCATGGAAGAAGTGTAGCTGCTCATCATCGACATAATCACCTGGTATGGAAGCTCTCTCGTCTGAGCATTCCTTGTAGCATGTCTCTTTTGCTTTCTTTACTTCGTTGTAATCCGCTAAAGCTCTTTCTAATTTATCTACTGCTGTTCTCCAGTCCTCTTCGTAATAGGCGCTTGTACCTTCCGCATATAGGACCTGATAACTTCCAATAGCTGATACGGAGAGAACTGAGAAGAGGAGAAATACTACAAGCTGCTGCAGCAGCATCATTGCATTCATTGTGTTTGCTAGCTCCTTTGTGCTTCACAAAAATGGACCGTTGTAAAGTAGCTCCGCCCACAGCGGCGCTGCAAAAGAAGCTCCACCCACATGAAGGTGTGGCTGAAATTCTGCACGTAGAAAAGGGATCAATCCGGTATTCAATAGGATCACGTTTTTCACTCTTTCCTTTATTTAGCTATTAGCTAACCCGATCCGCCATTAGAGTTGCAAACGGTATATCTGGAGGCTGGGCACGCTTGTCAGGTTTTGTAACCGTCGGTGTTCACTCTATCCTTTTTTATTACCCTACCACTGCACACATACAGGCAGAGAAAGAAATAAAATGTCCGAATCCGTTACTCTACCAGCTGGTCTGACTAAGACGATTCTGAGGCCTGGCCATGGCCCTCCCGTCCGAACTAACGACAAGGTGACCGTCCATTGCGTCGGGATGCTCGAGGCTGATAGGAAAAAGTTCTGGAGGTGAGGACTAGGCTAAATATACTTGTGTCATCACTAATTCCAAATATGGTTATCAAGTGCATTTTTTAGTACCAAAGATCCAGGACAGCAACCGTTCACGTTTAACGTGGGTATCGGGCAAGTAATACCAGGTAATGCGTTTGTTATTGCATCTTGTTTTTATTTATGATTATCTTTACCATATTTTGTTACTCCTCTCTCTCCCTCTCTTGTCACTCCTCCTCCCTACAGGGTGGGACCAAGGCTGTCTCTCAATGACGGTCGGTGAAGAAGCTGAGCTTCATATTGCTTCTGCTCTTGGATATGGAAACAGTGGCTTCCCATCATGGGGATATCCTTTTAACATAATGACGTGTGTATTTGTTTATGGCTTTCCTGTAGTTTGAATTTCAAAAATTTAAGTTCAGTGCATGTGCATGCATTTATAACTCTTAATTATATAAAAATAATAAGAATTAATAAACTTTTGTAATATGTTTTAAAAAGTTAATAGACCGTTTTCCTTGACTCTCTCTCTCTCTCTCACGATTCCACCTAATGCAAATCTCATTTTTAGAATTGAGATTCTTTCTGCTACTAAATCTTAATCCCATTCCAGGAGAGGATACCCTTCACTCTCTTGTTTTATAAGAGATTAAATTGAACCAAATGCAACTGTTATGTAGTGTTACATCTTTTTTTCTGTACCATAGTTACAGGGAAGAAATTTAGTCATTATCATTATTATTGTTGTTATAATTGTTATTACGACATGGTTGACATCTTGACACTTTCTCACTTGTCAATTTTTATATCTATGTCTAACATTGTTGCTGTTGATTAAATTATTATTATTATTCTGTTTCCTTTTATTTTGGAATCTTTTCTCTTAGTGACTTTGAAAATTTTTTTTCACATTTATAAATGACAATAAATTAAAAAATATTGCTCACTCTCTCTCTCTCTTTTGCTGTTAATAGTGTATTACACTACAAAATTTCATGCGAAGTTGTACTGCAAAATGTCAGTGCATTGTGGTTATAGTATTATCGTACTATTATTTACTACGAGTACAGATCAAAATCGATCCTCTTTGAACTATAGAACTGTGCATTGGCCGAATTAGCTTTACGTACCCAAACTCCCTCTGGGAAATGACTACAAAAACAGAGTAAAGAACATGACTTAATTGGCTCTCCACACACAAACAGGTTCAATTAAACTTCAATCACAAATTCTTACTCGTTTTCTGTCCATTCTTTCATTTGGGTGCTTGAAAACGGACCGTGTATCTCTTCATCTTCTTCGTTCTTCAAACGATATTCCCACATCACCTCGTCCGACAATGGAGGAGGCCCACTGGATGTTTCTCCCTTTGAAGTGCTCGGGACATCATCGGAAAACATGTCGACAGGTTCTAAGGGGAATCAGCAGAGGAGAGAGTGATAGAGAAAGAAAGGTGGTGAATAAAAGAAAGAGTTAGAGTCATTTACTTCTAGCTTCCTCTTCTTTGTGCAGTTTGTATTTAATTTTTTCATAAGTGTCCTCATAGACACCTTTAAATAAAGAAAAGGAGCATTATAATTATATAGGCTAGTTCCTTTTGTCTTGTTCTTACTGTAGTCTCCAATGGCAACTAGTTGATCGGCACAACCAGTCAATGCGTCTACATTCTTTCTCTCCTCCTCTTTATCAGCTGAACTCTAAATAAAAAATACAGTAACACCCTCCCCTCCCTCACTCGCCCCTTTATCTCACTTTATCAGTTTCTGTAGTCTCTCCTGTAGATTTCTTTTTCTTTTTTTGCTTGAGTCTCTCACTGGCAGACATGCTCCTGCTACTACCTAATCTTGCAAGAGCCTAAAACAATACCACACAGCATACACACATTCATATATAAAAGTACATGCACACACCTTCACTACAGTCTCTCCAGGCTTGAGTATGTTCAAAATTTGCTGATAAATTGCTACTTTGTCGACAACCTCCTCAGCATCTCCTTCTTCATCTTTATCACTGGCAGCCATTGCACCTTCTTTCCACTGTCTCTGCTCCTCAATCTTAAAACAAAAAAACAAGAGGAACTAACGCCTCGACTTCCATTTTGATTTCCTTCTCTCGATTATTTTAGATGTTACTATCAACACTCTTACTTTGGCCCAGTCGACTCCCTCCAACCAAGTGTCCTGTATAGCATTAGGATCAGCCTTTTCATAATAGTTACCATGGGCATCAAAATACCTACGTTATATACGTTATGAAAAAAGGCGTGGCCGCTAGTTATTGAATTAATTACCCATCTTCCATCTCTTCCTCTAGATTAAATGGCGTCAATTTAATGTCCCCGTCGTTTGCCTAGTAATTATAAGTGGGCGTGGTAATATAGGTGGGGCTTACAATTGTGGTTTCTTCTTGGGCCCCAAGGTCCTCGTCGTCAAGCCCACTTTGCTGTATAGTATCAATGTCGTCTTCTTCATCACTATCAAGACTGTGTTTAGCTTTGAAACGGGACTCTGGTGGAAGATCACGTGATCAGTGACAACATCACGTGACTTACTTCTCTCTTCTGTTTGATGAGTAAAATCCGTTTCTTTGCTCTTCTTGTCCGGAATGTCTACCTCTTCTGCAAACGCGACTTTTCTCTGCCTCTTCTCTCTTTTGGAGGCCATTTTTATTGAAAGGCGTGGTCTCAGAACTGGAAAATCGGAACCAGGTTCCTGTGGCATGGGTATGAGATTAGCCAGCGCCCGGGCCTGAGTCTGAAGCCGTTCAAACGCCAATGAATATCATTAACAATACAAAGTCAACGCCCTTTGCGGATAGCTTCTTTCTCTGGCCTCCTACGGTGAAGGAATGATGGCTGCAGTGCAGTAGACCCCTCTGTGCTTGCTACAGTCCTGAGCAGAGCTTGAGACCAGTTTTAACTTTTAGGCAATACTTTTTGACCGAGATTTCATCTCTAAGTTATAGAGATAGTAGGTAGTCTGTAGGATTCCAGCTACACACTTCGGTCCTTAGCTCCTTTGCCCTCTCTATTGCTTGCTGCTTCTTAAGCAGCTACGAGCTCCATTCACCCGACAACCTCAACTCTGTAAGTTTTAATACAAATATGTGTAGGCAGAGGAAGAGAGGGTAGAGTGAGAGTAGGAATGAGAGGAAGAAGTAAAAGCACGCAACGCGGACATTGCCTTGTGTTTTGCTGTCGAATTATCATCACCCTAAACTTAACAGATTGTTAACAAGCTGTACATACACTATCTTGCACTTATTAATGAGTGTCTAACACAGAATGTATCATAATGCTTATATCAGCACTCAATCCATTACTTGATTTTATCATCACTTTATTTATTCCTTTTCATTCCCCAACCCCCCTCTCTCTCTCTCCCCCTCTCTCTCTCTTTCCTACAGCTTCTAATATAATTAGTGATTTCTGGAGTAGTAACTATATAACCTCACTTTAGACACTAGTGATGGCTCAGTCCATTATAACACAAGTGACTAGAGAAACAGATAGCTATACGCCATGTCCTGGTACAGTTAATGATAAAGGTCAGTCCTATAATCTACATGTATATCTGAGTCAAAACAATAAATTACAGTCACTGCCAGATCTTTGTGTTGTTTTTCATTCTTATCTTTCTTCCTAACTCTTTCTCTTTCTTTGTATATCCATTTGTTATAATGGAACACACCCTAGCACATCATCTAGTTTGATACTCTCTTGCTAATTGCTTGATATCATTGTACAGACTCAACAAACCTTGTATATCTCTCTCCCTCCCTCTTTCTTTCTCCCTCTCTCTCTTTCCCTCTCTCCATCTCTCCCTCTTGATTGTTGTTATTTCTATGCTGTTTTCTAAATTATTTTACACTGTATTCCAACACCCTCTGTATGTTATTGTACATGGTCTACCCACTCCTAGGTATTTCGATTTTTATAATTAATAATTGTTATCATAATAAATACTGTATGCATAATTATAGTTTTGTTATAATATACTTTCTGTAAGATAGGAAACACAATCAATATAAGATAAACTCAAATATGTTTGTTTTGCCTTTGAAAGAAAGGATTTTATAGCTTTTTATGTACACATGATATTGTCACCTTTTTAAGTACATCTCTCTTACTCTCACTCTCTCTCCTTCCCTCTTTCCCTTCACTCTCCTTCTCTCCTTTAAATTCTTGTCATTTATTCTCCGTGGCTTGTTTCTCTGAAGTCCAGACCGTTAGCTAATGCACATGTTAAATATATTTGTAACGTAGGGCTTCGACATCTTTCAGTCTCTTTCTCTCATTAAACATATTCTGTTTCTTATCAATTTGTGCTTATCCTGTTAGAAGGTGGTGCGTGTTATTTTAGTGATTGTATTGTGTTGTGATTATAGTGACAGTGAGCTGCAGAGTAAGGGATTCCTCTGCTTCACTCCTCCTCTTTGCTTTAGCTTTGTACACTACTAACTAATGGCACTTAAATGTACAGACAGCCACACACACACACATATACACACATTATGTAATCCACTTTACAGTATACCTAAGTAAATGAAGCATACATGCAGATTACTGATAATCTTTGGATTACATTTTGCACATTTCAGTTATGTTGTAGCACTTTATTATTTAAGATGTTTCATTTTATACAGTCTCCATGTCCTACTGTAGAGAGAGAGAGAGAGAGAGAGGAGAGGGATCTGTGATGTTATTGGTTGTTTAGTTGTGGTATCGTGTAATACAGTAACTTTGATGTTAAGTTATTGATTAAAGGTATTATATTAGTATAGTCATTCTTATTATACTATTAGTAAAGTTTATCTTTCTACACTAACCATTAATTACCTCATCTATTTCACATTGTACAACCACTAAACGATAATTACTATTAACATAAATTTTACTACCAGACTAATCTTCACTATATAGCTCGTTGCTCATAGAACACACACACACACATGTACATGTATATACTAGCCCAAACCTTGATTTCATTAACACGTTGAATATTATATCTGTGAGAGTGTCTGTAGCATTCCATAATTGTGTTTGCACTCTTTGCAGCTGCTACATTGAGGATTGGAATAACATCTTGTTATTTATTGCATTTTTTTCGTCATTAGGATCTATTAACACGACTCCAATTGATACCAGCGTCAAAGGAGAGAGAATGAGATCTCACTGTATATGTCACTGGCTCTTCTCGTGTTTCCGGGGCGACGAGACCACACCTGTTAATTCCCTTGACGCAGAGGACCAACACAACTCGGAGGTGACAATTAATAATTATTAATTAACTATAGAGGAGAGAGTGTCAAAAGAAATTTTATACTTTGTAATTATTGAATTTCTTGTTGATGGTATTAGCCCAAAAAGGGCATTTTTTCATGGACAATTGCTTTATGGCTGCATGCTCATTGACCCTGTACTGTGAGTGTTTGTATATGTATTATCACCCTGTCTTGTGGGCTGGCTGGGGGATTTTTCTTTGTGTTATGTGGCAGATTTTCAAGCTTTAGTTTAGTGTTCTGGTTAACTTGTTGCTGTCGTTGACAATTTGTGTTATGTTAAAGTAAATTTGTTGACTGTTATCAGGCAGGAAAATCAGAGAATCTATCATTATTGTCCTTTCTTTCTCTCTCTCTCTCTCTCTCTCTCTCTTTATCACAGGTTGAAACACATCATTCAGAGTATTTGCTAAGACCTCTAAAGGCAGGAGAACCTCAACGAAAATGCATAGTAATTGACTTAGACGAGACTCTAGTTCATAGCTCATTCAGGGTAAGCCATCTATATTGCATCAATATATTTTTTGATGCATTAATTAATGCAATAGTGATATTTGCATATAATAGTACATTGAGATATTCCAGTAAGGTGTAAGGTGTGTGGTTGACTTGAATGTATCAAATAACTCTTGACTTTGTGAAGTTATTTCATGTACATTTCTCTTAGTGTGGGAGGAGGGAATTCTTATATCCCTATGAAAGTAAAGCAGCTGTTAATAGTAACAGTTACATAAACTGGTAGTAAATTGTAGTTTTTATAGAGTTTCCTATTAGCAGATAATGAAATAACTGGACTAATGTATGTGTAATTATATAGTCCATCTCTCTCTTTGTTTATCTATTAAATACATCAATTCTGGTCTACACATGTTAATCATTATAAAGTGTTAATTTTTACGATCTCTCTCTCTCTCTCTCTCTCTTTTCAGCCTGTGCCCAGTCCAGATTTTGTGGTTACAGTTGAGATTGATAACATACAGCACCAGGTGTATGTGCAGAAGAGACCTCATGTGGATGAGTTCTTAAAGAGAATGGGAGAAATGTTTGAATGCGTTCTATTTACTGCCAGCCTCTCTAAAGTAATAACATATACATGAACATAAAATATTAGCTTATTTACCTCCCCCTCTCCCTCTCTTTTTCTCCTCTTCTTTCTCTGTCTCTCTTAATTCCTCTCTCTCTTCTCTCTCTCAGTATGCTGACCCAGTAGCTGATCTGTTAGATAAATGGAATACATTCGATGCCAGATTATTTAGGGAGTCCTGTGTCTTTCATAAAGGCAACTACGTCAAAGCAAGTCTCTTCGATTCCCCTTCTCCTTTTTTTACTTTTCTTCTCATTCCCATGCAGGATCTAAGCAAACTTGGTAGAGATCTAACCCAATGCGTCATTATTGATAACTCTCCGCAGTCCTACATATTTCACCCTGACAATGCAGTGAGTGTGTGTGTGTGTGTGTGTGTGTGTGTACCTGTTGTTGTTTTTGTTACTGAACTTGATACATTGTTGTTATTATTGTTGCCATAGTGTTACTATTATCAAGATTTCATTATTATTGCAGTCGTTGTTGTGACTGACTTATCATTTAGTTATTATTTGCTAATAATAATAATATTATTATTATATTTCATTTATTAATAGGTACCCGTTACTTCATGGTTTGATGATCCCAATGATACAGAGCTGTTAGATTTACTGCCGTTTTTTGAGGGACTTGAGAAAGTTGAAAACGTCCTCACTGTACTGGGCCAGAATAATAGCTTCCACTCTTCAATCTCTTCTCCGACTCAGAGCTCTCCTTCTAATTCTATACCGTCTTCTCCAAATTGACGTGTGTGACGTTATATATATATTATAAAATACATATAATACATGAATATTAATGTAATATATTATTATTATTATTATTATTATTAATCTCTTATTATTGTGGAATTTTAGCTAGCTAATAATTCTATTATTTCTCCCTTCCATCTCTCTCTTCCTATCTCTTTAATCTCTTTATGCACTTTTCCTGACAGAGCCATTATCCATTCTATATTTACGATTATTATTATTATTATTATTATTATTATTGAATATGCATGATGGATGACATACTGGTCGTTCTTTGTCACTTTTTAATCCTTTCTGTGGTCTTTTGTTTTTTTTGTTTTTATGCTTTTTTTGTTTTAAGTGGCTACCCAGCTTTTTGTGCTTTGTCTTAAATGAGTGGAATTACTATTACTCTTATTACTATTTTTTGTTACTATTATTATTATTATTATTATTATTATTATTATTATTATTATTATTATTATTATTATTAGTTATTTTTGTATGATAAGAGTCACAGGTTTTAAAATAAAATGAATGTTTTTGCAAAAAAAAAATCCTTTTTGTCAATACCTGTTGGGTGGTGGATTGAGTGCTTACATGTGTGAATTTACTGATTAGATTTGATTCTCATCAAATATTTTTAAATAAAATAAAACAAATATTAACAGCATATAATAATAAATTCTGGAAATTTATCAAAAAATACAATAACAATAATAACGAATTAAATAATAAAGAAGAAGAGAAATAAGGATAACAATAAATGTAATAACAATGATAACAAAAATAAAATTGTTTGATGTTTTCTATTGTTTATACTTTATATTCAAAGTTACAGAGAATAATTAAAGACAGGGTTAAGTTAACCCATCCAAAAATTTTGTACCTTTTTTAATGTTAAATTAATGTAGGATGTGCCAGGTTATCCTTCTTTTATATTCAGTTATTTGTAAAAGGCTATCGTGGGTTGTCCTCTCTTGTCCTCTTCTTGTGGTTAACAGTTTACACAGGGACACTGCATGACACTAATTCTTATTAGACTGTAACATTATAACATTATAAAGTACATTATTTTATGTCTACCAGAAAATTCATTAAATATGGGATTTTTCTCATAGTCATTTTTGAGAAAATGCCCTGTACTATATAGTACAGGAACTTTGGCCGAATTTTGGAGCAAATTAAAAAATTTGTAAACAATTCAGTTGTAATCAGAATCATCTACACAACATGAGTACGTGTATAATGTATCAGGAAGTGTCATTAAAATAAAGAATTCTCTCCTAGTCATTGTAGACCCATTTCTACATAAAGTACCCAGTACAGGGTGTTCCATCAAAATAATTTTGAAGCAACTTAAAAAATCAAAATAAGAAATCCAAGAATCAGCTATGCATCATAAAATAATTTCTTTAGTTATTTATAATATCCTGTAATATCGCTAAGATATGCATAATAAAAATTTATTTCTTTTAAAATACATAAGAAGACTGTATATTAATAATTATATAGCAACTAAAACTCAACTAATAACAATAAAAAAGCAAAAGGAAAAGTTTCAGCAATATAATAAATATAATAATAATAATAACAACAACATTATTATTATTATTATTATTATTATCTTCTTAGTGAGTTAGTTTGGTCCAACTATTCCAATTAGAACCTGTTTGTAATCTCCTGAGGTGTCTCCTTCAATCATCTTAGACAGAGTCTTGTGATACTTGTTCAGGAACTCTCTCTTTATCTCCACCATATCAATCTAAAACCATGCAAACCATCAATAAAATAATGACATAATAATTAAACTAATGACCTGTACTACTGCAATATTATAAGGAGTCAATTTTTTGCAAAAATTATAATTTTAGAGGATTCTAAAATATACAACTAAGTTATTACAAGCTATAGGTAACAACTAAGTCTGAAAACTTTAACTTAATACAGTATTATGCGAAAAGCATAATTCTTCAATCTGTGAAAATGCAATCTTTTTAAAGATAATATTCTTTATCACTTGTATTATCAAGCACCCTCTACTTTATTTCTCTCTCCGGCTTACTTCAGAGCGTGTTACCACAATACGTATCAGTGTGCTGTCATCAGTACCGGCTCCTTTCATGCTCTTGTACAGTTTCTCAGCAAAATATCCAGGCCTATTCCTAACACACATAACTGAGAGGAGAAAAAATAAATACAATTATTATAGGAAAACCAGTTGAATATTGGGTCTTTAAATCATAATGCTTTCATCACACTATGTGCACAGTTGCTTTTTATCACAGTAGATCAACTTGATTGACTCACCTACTGTCTTGAATCCTTCCTTCAAATCACCAGACATCTCACGGTCAATAGAATTAAGAATATCTCTTTGTGATATCTATGGGGAGAAATACATGTACATGTACATGTAGAGAGCTCAATAATTACACTGTACATGTACATGTACGTACTTTAGTATACTCTTGGAAGGTGGCCCTCAGCTGTGGGAAGCTACGGAGAGCTAGGATCTGATTAAACTTTGACTCGTCAGTTCCCCATTTCTTCTCTCCTGCCTGATAGAGCTCATTGGCCTCCCGAGTGGCCCTAGCCATGTCCACAGTAGCAGTTTCTTCTCTGGCTCCCTGAGGACAAAGGAGAGGGTAACAAAAATAATAATTCAAGACAGGATGTATGACTAATTTATTGTTGTACAGAGTGGTAATTAAAAACAAGGTGTTGAACATATACATGTAAAAATAACGTCAATGTTTCTTTGTCGTATTAATGATAGCTTTAATTACATTTGGCTATTATGGTCATACAATTAGTCTCCTCTTTCCTTCTCTCACTTACTTGACACATTGAGACAAGGAGACGCTTAAAATGTCCGCTGGTCTCGCTCACAACATCCTTCTCAAGATTACGTCCGTACTCTAGAGAGTATACAAGAATATACAAGAGTACACAAGAATATACAAAAGTACACAAGAATATACAAGAACATGTACAAATGGCCTTAATTATGAACAAGAGTATGCAGTAATATACTGACCCTTCTTATATTCCTGAACAATATCGTTGATTTCTTTGTTGGTTCTAGTGCAGAGTATTTCAATGAGGACCGACTCATCGGTTCCAAGACCTTTCATAGCGGCACGGAGACACTTGACGTCATACTTGACCCTGGACTCCATCAACGCAATAACGCAATCCTCAAAATTACCAGAGAGCTCGGACTTCAACTCCTTGATCAGATCCTAAAACACCAAAAAACCATGAACTACATGTACATGTACATAAGTAAATGTACACTGTACTTGCAAGAGTCTTGAAGGTACATGGANATGCACATGTACACATGTACATGTAAATTGGATTTACCCTGAAGGGATTGTACATGTACATGTACATGTCTTCTATTTTGTCTACATGTACATGTGTATATAAAATACTGATGTGTATGTGTGTAACTTTTCCTACATGTATTTCATACATGTATTTCATACGTGTACATGTACATGTACATGTACACATAGTAACAGGAAGGAAGAATTGGGCATTGGAGTGTTTCTGGTTATACTGACCTTTCCATACATCAGTTTGAACTTTTTCTTTATTTCTTGTCTCTGTTCGTTGCTCCTGGAAACAAGGACATTAATGATGGCCTTCTCATCAGTTCCTGTTCAGTAACAATAAAAAAGTATAAAAAATAATAGTTAATTTGACTTTAATTGTGCACTGTTGGAGAGTGAGATAACAGGAACTCGATAATTGCTACTCACGCAAGAAATGCTATAGTACATGTACATGTATGTTTGTGGTGATAACCGACTGCCACTTTTAAAATGGATAATATAAAAATAACTGTAAATTCCTAACAAAAGATGATGCTGTAATCATTAATCCTAGTCAGCAATATGTACATGTACATATTCAATAGCTGAAACATGTACTGTACTACTATTGATAAGAGGGAGAGAGTGTGTGGTATGAAATGTACATGTACATGCACATGTACAGTATTGTACATGTACATCTGATATTTCCCATTCAGCAAAAAGTTTATTCATAACTGTGACATAATTATATGCTAGCTCTTTTGTTGTGTTGTAAATTTGAGCTGATTCTGATCAAAATTGAATTTTAAGACTACTTGAAATTTGACAAAACGAACTATATATGGTACAGGTGAATTTCACCAAAAATAAAAAGATAGAATTCTTCATTTTTATAATTTTTACTGATGCATATACATGTATTTATGTTGTGTAGAAAGTTTGAACTCATTTCGATCTAAATAAATTTTTTTACAAATTATTAAAGTTGCTCTGAAATCGGGCAAAAGTCCCTGTACTATAGTACAGGGTTTTTAGCAAAATTTCGTCAAAAATGAAAAGGAGAGAATTTGCCATTTTTATAATTTTTTCATATGCATGTACATGTACTTATGTTGCGTAGGAAGCCTCAGCAGATTCCAATCAAAATGACATTTTTTATAAAATTTTAAAAGTTGCTCTAAAATCATGTGTACATGTACATGTACATTTTCTGATACAAATATCCCTACATGTATAGAGAGTTTCTACTTAAAATTACTCTAAAATTTGGCCAAAAGCCATGAACCACATAAAAAACAGCTGAAGTAATATCAAAGGCAAGGCAAGTCTAAAACCATTATTACCTCAACACACAATGTACATGTAACTACTGAAGAATCCATTTTTGATGTGTTCATGCAGCCAGTAGTTCATTAATAATTAGATAACAAAGCATAGATATAATACACGGAACAGGATTAGAAACAGGATCACGTGAGCGTATTATACGTTGAAACACCCCTAGTTTGCCGGGAATTGGTCCCGTAATGGAGTTAAATGGAGATACTTTGTGGGACTCTCCAGACGATATCTGATAGCTTTATAACTAAATATCTGCTTTTATGGTTACTTCTTAACCTCTTACAGTGCACTGTGATGTTTGTTATGGACTGCGTTTAATAGTTTAGTGTACTGACGCCATTGAAATATGGCCTTTGGTTTCGACATGCCATAACTTTCTAAAACTTCTGTTTAAGCACTAATAAATGTGTTAATGCACTAAAGATCCTCAGTGAGTAGCCATAAAAGCTCATACTAGTGCATCTTGCCATCTCTTGAAGTTGCTAGAGTCCCACAAACTTTAGCCTACGCTTCACTTACCCATTCCTTTCATTGCTTTACGCAGTACCTCTGCATCTTTCTCAGAGTCAAAGTTTGGAGCCGGCCTCACTGTAGGGGTCCCCTTCTCCTGTTCAACAGAACAAAAAGTACATGCAATAGAAGAGACCATGTCACATTACCTCATTGACTGACATAGCTGCCATTTGTGCAGTTGGGGGCTGAGCTACATGAGGAAAGGGAGGAAATGGAAAGATTGTAATGTATGAATAGTGAAATTAAATTCATGTACATGTACATGTAGAATTTTAGTGCCAAAATGTATAATTATCCATTCTTGATTACATACATTATATGTTCATGGAAAGCTTATAAGTGCTAATGCTTGTCTGAGACTGCTGATAAATTGGTTTTGAGGACAAACAAACAAATGAAGTAACATCTGCTTGACATGTGAATAGCATATTTACAATGGCATATTTTACAATAAACTTACACATGAAAGAATGTACATGCGCACATAATGAGTATAATATCTTGTTAATACTGTGACATGTAGAGAAACAAGCATTTGAATTAGAGTTGTCCATATAAGGGGAAAAGTATCATAAGTACATGTATGACGCTGGCTGTAATTAGAATAAAACTATAAATAGAACAAGTGTCTGTTCCAATAACTATACTACAGTACATTGTATCTGGCAACAATGGAATTCAAAAATAATGTAAATAAGCTATTGTGTTAGAGTACAATACAAGTACATACAGTATTATCATACTGGAGTGATATTGCTACTACTATACCTGCTGGTGGCTGTGTTGGAGGAGGTTGCTGCTGACCAGGGGGTGGGCCCCCCTGAGGAGCGTATCCACCAGGAGGAGGGCCATACCCACCCCCAGGGGGAGGGGGCTGTCCATACCCGCCAGGAGGAGCATATCCCCCGGGGGGAGGCTGCTGTCCGTATCCGGCAGGAGGAGGGGCATATCCAGTAGGTGGAGCTCCATAACCAGGCTGACCAGGAGGTGGACCATAGCCTGGGTATCCTCCTGGGGGTGCGCCATAGTTTTGCTGAGGCGGTTGAGAAGGATAGCCACCTACATGTAGTTATAATAATTGAAAAAAAAGGGTCTTTAAATTGCGATATACCTGAGTAAGGTGGGTATCCGCCAGGAGGGGCAGCAGGATAGGACCCACCGGGAGGAGGCGGGTAGCCACCACCACCAGGGGGAGCAGGGTATCCCCCAGGAGCAGGAGGGTAGCCGCCAGGGGGTGGGGGGTAGCCACCAGGGGGTGGGTAACCCTTTAAATGAAAAATAACAAATAATAAATTATATGCATGCATGATGATTGGACATTGTATCATTTCCTATGCCTTAGGTAAACATAAGTTACATAAGTATAAGAGAGTAGGAAACTGAAAGTAATGCACTCACATACCGGTAATAGTGACCATAAACAAAATATTAGGCATTAATTTTGATTTGAAATCAATGTACATGTACATGCATAATGATGGGCGGTTTCATTTTTTTAACAAATGCAAGATGTTAAAATAAACTATTCTAGCACTAAAATAATGTGAGGCCTCCTTCTATAATATTACTTTACATGCAAGTGCAGAAAGACTATTAATTAAAACCTGCAGCCCTATAAAGGGAGCTAGCCCTGCCAAATGTTAGTAAATTGGCACTCTTCACTGTTTGTGTGAAAAATGGCCGGCCCAGCTAGGTATCTTTCTAGCACAGCAGAGGCAATAGCCAGACAGCTAAACAAAGTCTCGTGCAAGCAGACACAGCACGTATGAGGTGGGACTAATGGAGACTAGACAGGATGCTAGGCTGGATATGAACAATTTTAATTTGTCTCTCTAGGCTCATACGTCAGGCGTTCGTCTGCAGAGCAGGAATGAAGAGAGACTCACTTGCTGAGGCGGGTAGCCGCCGCCACCAGGGGGAGGAGGATAAGCCATTAGACCCGAAACTCTAGAGTGACTAGTGGGCTGAGCAGCAGAGAAAGAAAGAGCAGAATAATCGTCAAAGTGAAGGAACAGCTAGCAATTGACTTGTGGGCGTGGTTTTAAAAGTCAAAAGTCAAAACAGCAATCACGTGATCTCGTCATGATTTAAAAATCAAATTTCAAAATTCTTATGCAGCTAACATTGACTGATCTCGGTGATCTGTGATATTATTCATGTTATTTAATAGAATATTGGGACACTAACTTAATTTGATACTTTTTAAAAATGTTGCATGGCTATAGTGCATCTACTGTTGCTTGTGTATGATTAATAAACTATAATTAACTGTTGAGTTATTTGAGTAAACTGAGAGGAGTAAACATTTTTCGAGGTGGCCACGAGCCCGCCCACGCCTAAAAAAGTAAGACTTCGTTATGCGTGGGCGAAGGTCAGCTGGATCACGTGACGTACGCAAATAAATCCTCGAGTACCTTCCCCTCCAGCCTGTTGGAGAGCTGAGGAGAGAGTGACTGGAACGAGGACCCAAAAGAAGAAAAGAAGGACTAGCTGGCGACTGTTTCTCCAATCACCGATAGGACGATGACTGGGATTAAAGAAGACAAAGCTTTCTCGGAGCAATTTGAAGTCAAGGAGGACCTTGGAAAGTAAGTTAAAGTTGTCCTTTGATTTAGGGCCACCGTTAACCTATTCCCTCTTCTCTCTTCACTTATAGGGGAGCATTTAGCATCGTTAGGAAGGTCGTACACACTTCTAGTGGTGTCGACTATGCTGCTAAGATCATAAACACCAAGAGGCTCAGTGCTAGAGGTAATGAATCCCTGCCTGCAAGGCTTTCCACTGCAACTGTCTTGGTACTAATCAAAGTCCTGAGCCTTTGTTGCATTCTTTGCTATCAAAGTTATTCTAATATATGTGTGTGTGTGTGTTTTGACTGTCATTCATGTACTACATGTTGTGGGGGATGAATGTTCAAATGCATTCAGATTGACTTGATCAAGGAAATGCTTTTCTGGCATTTAATGATCATACTTAGTGTAGTTGTTGTATAGACCTTGTGCCGATTTGTTTTTGTTGCAAGGAAAAGTAAAGTATAGCTTCCTTTAGTAATGTTGCCACTCATCCCTATCTCTCTCTCTTCTTTTTCTCTCTTGTAGATCTTCAAAAGCTCGAAAGAGAAGTCAAGATATGTAGGATGCTTCAGCATAACAACATTGGTAATAATAATGGACCGATTGTATCTTCTCACTTCACTCCCCTCTCTCTCTTTCTCTTTCCATTCATAGTACGGCTTCACAACGTTTTTCAAGAAGGACATGTGCGATACATGATATTTGACTTGTGAGTAGTAATCTGTACCAATCAATCATCCAATAATAATAGTAACAGTAACAAAATTAACAACAACAATGATAATAATAATAATGATAATAATAATGGTTATTTCTTTTTTGAAGAGCAGCTGCTCCGCATATTTTGAAATTATGTTGTTGTTTTCTTTAGAATTACATGTACATTACATGTAGCCATCCAGCTTGTATTATTAATATAACATTGTGTGCATGTACATGAAGCCATGATACTTCTAGTATGAAAATAATGCAATTCCATGTTGAATGTGCAATACATGTGTACATTTTTTATTTTATTTACATGTACTTGTTATAATGTCGTGTTGTTTGGATGGCTGCAGAGATTGTTTGGCTCGTTGAATGCTTCTACTATGAAAAATATTAATGCACCCCATTACAAATTGACAATACGTCATTGTTGCGATCACACTTATAATTTTTTTCTCTTTCCTCCTCCTCTTTGTTTAGGATTACTGGCGGGGAGTTATTTGACGATATTGTTGCCAGGGAGTTTTACTCTGAGAAAGATGCTAGCTCTTGCATCCAGCAAATCCTTGACAGCGTTAGCTACTGCCACAAAATGGGGATCATTCACAGGGATATAAAGGTAAGAGAGAGTGAGGGAGAGAGAGAGAGGGAGGGAGGGAGAGAGGGAGGGAGGGAGAGAGAGTGAGGGAGAGAGGGAGAGAGAATGAGGGAGAGAGAGAGAGAGGAGGAAGGGAGGGAGGGAGAGAGAGAATGAAGTACATGTAAAGGGCTAGATTCAATTACAATGTATTATATTCTCTTTTATTTTATAGCCTGAGAACTTGCTATTGTCTTCAAAGAAACCAGGCGCCTCGGTTAAACTGGCAGACTTTGGATTAGCCGTTGAGACTGAAAAGAAGAAACATTATTATGGTGAGTTGAGTTTCTTTAAATATTTGACATAACACGAACCTATTGGCTTTCTAAAAGTCCTGACGAGGGAGAGAGAGAAGTGGGAGAGGGTCAAAACAAAGGGGGGGGGAGAATTTCTTATAATATTATACATGTACATTGACTCTTGACTATAAGCAATATACAATGTTGATATGCAAATATGCTCGTGTGTACATGCTCCTGTTAACGTTTATATGCACTAGCAATAAAGGGAGAGGGAGTGTCTGTGTTCTTACAGACTTGTTCTTACAACAACAACGGATAAGTGTTTACTTCTGTCCTGTACTATTGTAAGCAGTTAGCAGCTGGAGGATGTTGAATCTACTTCACGTTCCGCAAAGGACAACTTACCTAAAGAAACCACTGCTGATAACTAGTGATGAGGATTGATAGCGTTCTCCAGGGAGTACTTACCTAACAAAGCCACATGTTGATAGAATAATGAGCATTGATAGCGTTCCGCTAATAATGAACATTGACAGCGTTCCGCGAAAGACCACTTATCTAAAACCCCAAACTTGTTAAAAGAGGCTAGCATTTTCCGGAGAGGGTCAGAAATTTTTTTGACTGGTCATGTGTGTAATAAAGCAATCTGGTTGGTCGATTCAAACTTGGTAGAATAGCAGTTGTTGCCTAAGTGTTAACGTGAGCAACGTGAGCAGCCTCTTAAATGTTAGGGAGGTAGTGTATATGTACATGTATATGTATGTCATATTCCTAGTATTAAGTTAAAAATTGTATGACTGCTGCTATAGTATTACTTTCATGTCTCTTAATGAAATTTACTGAGCATGCAATGTATCAAGTTCATAATATAGGTGTGTACACACTAGAAGCCATTACATTATAAATCATTTGAAGGAAATATTAGCAAAAAATTTGAGCACAAGTTCATGAGCCTACTACTAGCATTAAACTATTGATAGTACTTTATGTATCACACCCAAGTATTTGGTATAATGATACTTTTTTATGGAGCAGCCTGTATTATTAAATTTTTCTTTCAGGGTTTGCTGGTACCCCTGGGTATCTCTCTCCTGAGGTTCTACGTAAGGAACCTTACGATAAAGCTGTGGATCTGTGGGCTTGCGGCGTTGTCCTGTACATCCTCTTGGTTGGGTATCCTCCTTTCTGGGACGACGACCAGTCTAAGATGTTTGAGCAAATAAAGCAAGGAAGATATGAGGTAGGGGGGGGGGAGAGGGAGGGAGGGAGGGGAAAAGAGAGAGGGGGAGAGTGATAAAGACAAGATATTAAGAGTAGGGGGAGAGAAAAGAAAGAACAAAGGTGTAGCTTCAGCTGATGCTGGATGACACAGTTGCCCTTATATGGTAAATAAATTAAATCAGGAAATGGAAGTGGAACAACAATTGTCTAGTACTTCTATTGAGCAATAATATTTACATTCTACAAATTCACTTTGTTTACAATGGAGAAGAGGGAGCATGCTCCACCTGTCTCTACCACACCCATTATTATTAATAAATTATTAATGAATGTTTTTGTAGTATCTGAGTCCTGAATGGGATTCGGTAACTGACGAGGTTAAGAAGCTGATTGATGGCATGTTAACTATGGATCCTGATAAGCGCATCACTGCTGAGCAAGCACTGTCACACCCTTGGATTAAAGTAATTGACACTCTCTATTCTACATGTATACATTTCACTGTTACATGTACATGTACATGTATATTACATGTACATGTACTGTACTACTAATTCTAAATTTGTTTTGCATATGCAATACATGTACTTATACATGCATTTGTGTTGAACCTGTTGTACTGATGCCTCCCCTCTCTCTCCCCCTCCTTCTCTCTCTCCCCCTCCCTCTCTCTCTCCCTCTCTCTCTCCCTCTCTCTCTCCCTCTCCCCCTCCCTCTCTCTCTCCCTCTCTCTCTCTCCCTCTCTCTCCCCCCTCTCTCTCCCCCCTCTTTCTCCCCCCTCTCTCTCTCTCTCTAGAATCGTGACAAGGTTGCTTCCATGATGCACAGGCAGGAGACCATTGCTGGTCTCAAGAGGTTTAACGCTCGAAGGAAACTCAAGGCAGCCATGCACACTGCAATGATAATCTCCAGAAGATCATCAGCATTCAGTAATCACCATACAGTGCCCAATCTAATGTATTACAATATTACTCTGTAGTAAGACCTACTGGAAGCCCATCCACCAGTTCCTCTAATCTTGCGTCCCCGCCCACCAATCCTGAAAACCTTACACTAATTGAGGAGGCAGACACTTGTGCCACTCCTACTTCTAATGCTACGCTGTTGCCTAGCAACCCTGATAGCAATGGAGGTAGGCAATGTTGAACATGTATTTGTGACTAGTATTACTCATCCTCATTTCTTCTCTCCATTAATTGTTTCCTTTTGTCTTCCTCGTGCTTTCTTTTCCTCTCTCTCTCTTTCTCTCTCTCTCTCCCCCCTCTCTCTTTAGGCCAATATTCACCTGAGGAGAAGGAGATCATAGATATTACCCAGCTCCTCTTGAACAGCATTGGGCAGAAAGACTTTGCTGACTACAGGTAAAACAAGAGTGTCATTCCTCATCTTCATGTTCCCTCCCCCTCCCTCTCTCTCCCTTTAGTAAAAGGTGCAGTGAAGGAATGACAAGTTTTGAACCTGAAGCTTGTTCACAGATGGTGACTGGCCTTGACTTTCACAAATTTTATTTTGACAACAGTAAGTAATATAATTATTGCAATACATTCATGTACATGTACATGTACATGTACATGTACATGCTACGATTCATTCGCAATACAAAAAATACTCCAATATCTGCCCTAGAAACACTTCCAGCTGCTGTCACATATTTAAAATCCCTCCCTCCAACAGTTTTTATAATTATTATTATGTGTACTACTACCTAAGTACCTGTGTGTAATACTCTCCTATTCTTTACAGTGAAGGCCAACACGCCCACACAGAACAATATCCTGAAGCCAAAGGTTCACATGCTTTCCGAAGGTGTTGCTTGCATAGCATACACTCGCTTAACACAATCTATAGACAAGTGAGTTGATAACTTAGTAATTTAGACTTGCTCAAGTATGTAATCATTTATTGCATTCTTGGAGTAGTTTGATACACTCGCCCTTTGCCAAATGTTATTGTAGTGAATGCACTAAAGCCTTTGATATGCGGCTAACGAGATTAGTCCGTATTGTTTGAAGTCGAGAACAGTATACTTCTGGTTATCTCAGGATATTTAGCTTAGCTGCTATAGCGCTTAGTATCCTGAGATATACTAACAAAGTATCCTAGATGACTATATATATTATTTTAAAACTATTAGAGATAGACATAAATAAATATCTGTCTTATTAATATAATACCTATTTTATTTTTTTATATAGTCAAGGTACTCCGTACAGTCAAGTCTCAAATGAGACTCGTGTCTGGAAGAAGCTCAATGATGAGTGGAAGTGTGTCCATTTTCATCGCTCTTCCCAGTAGTAGCCAGGGATCACACAAGTGACGTAGCATATTATCATTAGGATATTATTGGAATATTTTTGGGATACTTAACTTTTAACTAGTTTTGTTACAATAATAATTATTTTTCATTATTTTCGTCGTCAATATTCACTTTACATCTAATAATTTTATTCTTTTTTTTTGTCGTTTTCTGTTTCTCATGTTTATTTGTTTTTAACTTTTAGTTCTGTAGAATTAATAATAATGTCTATTATTATTAATTTTTAAAAAGTTTAGTTTTAGAATTTGAGTCAATAGCTACCTATAAGCGTGACGGCTCCACCCAAAAATAGAAATAATTGTAAAAATAAATTATGTTACAATTTTTGTAGATTTGTTTGCAGCTAATTTACACCCTCTAGGTGTAGATTGAGGTTAGCTTGTTCATACAACTACACTAGCAGGTAATTGACAAAAATTTATTTTATAAATTTTGATTAACAAAAATTGTAGAAATAGAGAGAGAGAGAGAGGAGATGAGCATATTATAAATGATGGAATCATTATTAATTGAACCAGTCCTTTAATAAATATGATGTGAAGGTCGTGGTTGATCATAATATCTACAAAAGCAAAATTATTTTATTGATTGGTAAAAGTGCACACACAGGGTATCAATATGTATTTTAAAATGCAATAAATACTGAGGGTGATTTTAGAGCCATTTTTTGAAAAAACCCAAAAGGCTTTGCCTTTTTCAATAATAGTACCCATTTTTAAATAAGTGATAACTCAAAAAATTGAAGTTGGAATCAGCTCAAACTTTCTACATGGCATAAGGACATCAATATGCATCAAAAATGTAATAAAAATTGAGCCATTCTTGGAAAAAACCATGGGCTATAGTACAGGGAATTTACACTGTGTAATAATAGGTTAATTACTTTGATTATAAGTCCAGCTGCTACAGTGTTACCAGCATAACGGAGCATGAACCTCCCAAGGTCCTTGCAATCACTGTAGAGCTCCAAACTGAGAGGACGACTGATCTCTATCTCAACTATAGCAGAACTATTCTTAGTAAGACACCTAAAAAATTTAAAAAATAACAAAAAAAGAATCTACATTGTACGTGCACATATAAATACAAATGGTTGAAGCAGAAAAGCTCTTAAACTGATTCTTATACTTCAGGTGCTTTCAATTCTAACCTTGGTTTCTTTCTTATTACGTCGCCTGATGTCTTGCTTACTTGACTCAAAAGCTTCTTAATGACAGCTGGCTCACTCACTGACTGGTAATGGAATATAACCTGGAGAGAAAGGAGGGAGAAAGTATAGGGATAGAGCATATAATGAGAGCTAACTGGATAGCCAGCTGTGATTGGTAGCTCGATATTAAAGATGATGATCCTTGCCCTCACTAAACTAGTGATGCTAACAGGAGCTTCAGGAGAGCACAGGACACTACCCAAACTGAGAGAGAAAATAAAGAATAAATAAATAAATAAACGAATAAATAAATAAGTAAACGAATAAATAAATAAATAAATAAATAAGATTACATGTATTTGTTTGTATGCTAAACATACGCTAGCTTGGTTTGGTCGATTCCAATCAGTGTCAACACAACTTGATCTCCAGCTACAGCCCAAGCACTGATATCATCTCCACCGAATATAGCTTCATAGTAATAGAAATAAAACTAACTTAGACACACCTTCTTTATCATAAAAAACAATGACCTCCTTCCTTGCTCTCTCTCTCTTTCTCTCTTCATCTTTTCTTTTCTCTTGCTCTCTCTCCTTCTCTTCCCCCCCCCTCTCTCTCTCTCTTACTCTTGACTGAAGTCAGTTCATTTGCAGGTACCACTAGTACAGTCTCTCCAGACTGGACATAACCTGATTCAATCTTACCAGCTACACAAATACCCGCCCCTTGACCTAATAATAATTAATAATAGTGATCCATTAGCACGCAATTACTGAGAGTTAAAAACCACAAAATTTATGTAGTACCAAAAATTAAAAATAATGTATCATGCTACCTTTAAATATATCGGCTATGCAACATCTGAAAGGCTTCTCAACTGGTCTTGGAGGAGGCCTAAACCTATCTACAAAAGAAATAATAATAAAATAATAATAATATTATTCATAATTATAACAAACCAATAGATTGAGCTAGTGAAGGTCCCTTGTACCACGAATCAGTTAGCGTTGATGTCAAATTATCTCCAGTCATGCCACTGCATGGTACGTAGGTAATGTCACCTTCCTATATGTAGCCAATACAGACTAATGAAAGGAATTAAGAGCTTGTTTCATTGTAACCTTGTATCCTCCTTGTTTTAAAAATGATTTCAATTTCGTCACTATCTCATCAAATCTCTCCCTTGACCAACTGACCTAAATATTACATAAATTAATAATAATAATAATAAATTATAATATAATTGATATAATTTATGAGTTAAAATTCAAAAACTCACCGTGTCCATCTTATTGATGGCGACTACCAGTTGCGTTACGCCGAGTGAGCGAACAAGTAAAGCGTGTTCTCTTGTCTGTCCACCTGATTCAAAGCCTGACTCAAATGAGCCGATTGTAGCATCAACAACAAGAACAGCAACATCAGCCTATGAGAGAACATATAGGGCAAATGTACTCGTGTATAATCCATTTGAAATGTGATTTAAAATGACCATAACTCAAAAAATTTAAGTCTGAATCAGCTCAAACTTTCTATATAGCATTAGGGCATCAATATGTATCAGAAAATGTAATAAAAATTGGAGGTGATTTCGGAGCCATTTTTTGGAAAAAACCATGGGCTATAGCGTTGGGTATTTTTCCGAAATTGGCCTATTTTTAAAAATGTTCATAACTCAAAAAATTTAAGTCGAAATCAGCTCAAACTTTCTATATAGCATAAGGACATCAATATGTATCAGAAAATGTAATAAAAATTGGGGGTGATTTCAGAGCCATTTTTTGGAAAAAACCATGGGCTATATAGCCTTGGGTATTTTTCAAAATTTTGGCATTTTCTTAAAATGGCCATAACATAAAAATTTTAAGTCAGAATCAGCTCAAACTTTCTACATAGCATAAGGGCATCAATAATGTATCAGAAAATGCAATAAAAATTGGGGGTCATTTCGGAGCCATTTTTTGAAAAAAAACCATGGGCTATAGCCTTGGGTATTTTTCCGAAATTGGCCTATTTTTTAAAATGTTCATAACTCGAAAAATTTAAGTCGAAATCAGCTCAAACTTTCTATATAGCATAAGGGCATCAATATGTATCAGAAAATGCAATAAAAATTGGGGGTGATTTCGGAGCCATTTTTTGGAAAAAACCATGGGCTATAGCACAGGGTATTTTCTCCAAAATTGGCCTATTTCTTAAAATGCTTATAACTCAAAAAAACGTAAGTTGGAATCAGCTCAAACTTTCTACATGGCATAAGGCCATTAATATGTATCAGAAGTATAACCTGAGCTGCTCCAGTGATCATGTTTGGTATAAAGTCCCTGTGTCCAGGAGCATCCAACAAATGAATCTTGAGATGCTCCGTCTCAAACTGCTGCTGGGCAATATCCATTGTAATGCCTCTGAGAGCGAGAAAAAGTAGAGAAAAAGAGATAAAGTATGTATAAGTCTGATTAGAAATGGTGTACAAAAAAGAAATGCTACATGTGTACATGTACATATACATGTGCATGTACATGTATATGTCATTCACCTGTTCCGCTCCTCTCCGGTTTCATCCAGTATCCATGCGTAAAGAAACGATGCCTTACCAAGTTTCTGCGAGTCTGTCTCATACCTTTAATAAGATAAGAATAACAAGCAATAGTATTACTGTCAATATCAGAGGTAGTATAGGATTAGACTGGGAAGTATTGTACTTGTGCATGGTCCGTTTGGAGACGTGACCTAACAGGAAGAGAAGGTGACCCATCAGTGTGCTCTTACCAGCATCAACATGACCTAAAGAAGAAAGAGAGGGAGGGAGAGAGAGAGAGGGAGGGAGAGAGAGAGAGGGAGGGAGAGAGAGAGAGGGAGGGAGAGAGAGAGAGGGAGGGAGAGGGAGGGAGAGAGAGGGAGGGAGGGAGAGAGGGAGGGAGAGAGGGAGGGAGAGAGGGAGGGAGAGAGGGAGGGAGAGAGGGAGGGAGGGAGAGGGAGGAGAGGGAGGGAGGGAGAGGGAGGGAGAGAGGGAGGGAGAGAGAGGGAGAGAGAGAGAGAGAGAGAGAAGGTAGCAAAGAGATAGAGGGAGGTAGATACCTATTACTACAAGATTGATGGTCGGTTTCTCTGATTCCTGTCTCTTCTTATACTCACTTAAAACATCAATCTAAGTCACAACAACAACAATAACAACAACAATAACAGGAGGTCAAGCCAACAATCACATACTAAATGTAATTGCTTTCCTTTTAATGAACTCCGAGTCAGCTGAGGTTGCCTAATGGGTGTGGTTGTTGGTGTGCTCCGCCCAGGAAGAACAGATGGTGAGGGAGATCTAGCAGGACTGGAGCTAAAGAGAGAGAGAGAGAGATATATGAAAGAAAGGAAAAATAGACTAACTCTATATTGCTGCGATGATGAGTAATAAAGCCCATCTTTGTATTGGATTGAGATTGCTTGATAGTAACAGTCTCAACTGGAGCAGTTGCTATGAAAGACAATCACACATTAAACACGCACATACACTGTATAAGTAAATGTAAGCCTAATACAGGTTGTTAAATGTGGAGTATGTATAACTTTTTCATTTATTGTATAAAATAAAGTGAAAAATTAAGCATTAAAAAACACTACATGTAAATTATAACTGCTAAATTCTTATAAAGCTACTTGTGAAATATTTTAGACTGTTCAGTTAGGATTAGTTCATCCGGGGATGGAGTACTGAAATTAAACCTTGGCTCTAAAAAATACTGTTCTTTTAATCTTGACATAACTTTATCCGTGATTCCCTGCAATGACGATCTGTTGCCTTGACGACAGATGACCACACCCACTCCTGACATTGGTTTAGCACTTGGAGGATTGACAAGTGAAAGAGAAGGAGAAGAAAGATGAGATGATTCAAGTGCAGATTTTTTGGTATCACTTTGAGGAGCTTTACGTAATAAAACTGACAAGTCGACAAATCCTTGCCCTTTATCTCGTTCCTTAGCTAAACCAATATTTTCCTTTACCAATTCTCCTAAACTAGGAGGCCCAGTAGATGGTGTCTTCATTAATTCTCCTAAACTAGGAGGCCCAGAAGATGATGTCTTCATTAATTCTCCTAAACTAGGAGGCCCAGCAGATGATGTTTTCATTAATTCTCCTAAACTAGTAGGCCCAGAAGATGATGTCTTCATTAATTCTCCTAAACTAGGAGGTCCAGTAGATGATGTCTTCATTAATTCTCCTAAACTAGGAGGCCCAGTAGATGATGTCTTCATTAATTCTCCTAAACTAGGAGGCCCAGTAGATGGTGTCTTCATTAATTCTCCTAAACTAGGAGGTCCAGTAGATGATGTCTTCATTAATTCTCCTAAACTAGGAGGTCCAGCAGATGATGTCTTCATTAATTCTCCTAAACTAGGAGGCCCAGCAGATGATGTCTTCATTAATTCTCCTAAACTAGGAGGCCCAGAAGATGATGTCTTCATTAATTCTCCTAAACTAGGAGGCCCAGAAGATGATGTCTTCATTAATTCTCCTAAGCTAGGAGGCCCAGCAGATGATGTCTTCATTAATTCTCCTAAGCTAGGAGGCCCAGAAGATGATGTCTTCATTAATTCTCCTAAACTAGTAGGCCCAGAAGATGATGTCTTCATTAATTCTCCTAAACTAGTAGGCCCAGAAGATGATGTCTTCATTAATTCTCCTAAACTAGGAGGCCCAGAAGATGGTGTCTTCATTAATTCTCCTAAGCTAGGAGGCCCAGTAGATGGTGTCTTCATTAATTCTCCTAAACTAGGAGGCCCAGTAGATGGTGTCTTCATTAATTCTCCTAAACTAGGAGGCCCAGAAGATGGTGTCTTCATCAATTCTCCTAAACTAGGAGGACAAGTAGATATTTTTGTCGGATTTTCACGTGATTTTGCAAGTGATATGAAATCACTCCCACTTTTAGCAGACGCCATTGAAGCAACAGTACAATTAGGTATAAATAATACATTAGAGTCTTACCTTACCAAGAAGAAGAGAAACAAATATAGTTATGATGAAATAAAACACGCAAATAGTGATGAGGTAAACATACAAATAAAGATATTTTAATAAATTTTAACAACAATAATAATTTAACATTTACCTTTATCCGGCTTCTTTATTGAAGGTTCACTTCTTAGATATTGAGAGGGCAGTGCCGGTTGAGAGGGTTGATTTGGTTGAGTAGGTGCTCCACTTGCTCCAGCTGATGATGGCAACTTTTCTGACTGCGTCTCAAGTGGGTGTGGCTTCATATAACTGCTTAGAGCGATCCCAGTATTACCGTGTGGATACATAAACTGAGCTAGAGAAAGAGAGACATGATATCAAGTGTTTCTATACATCACATACACTAACTTACAAGCAGTAGCGGGTGATATTGCAACCTCATCCTCGAAAGAGCGGCCATAAATGTCACCGAAATCTCTCTCTAGAAAGAAAAACATTATAAGATTATGCTTAGAAGTAAGCAAATACCTTCATCAAAGTCTAGCCTCCTTACATTCCTGTGTCTAGCCATTATGAGAGGATGACAAGAGAGGAAAGAAAAGAACAAGTAATGTATGAAAAGGAGGCCATTTTTATGATACCACGCCTTCTATTAATAAACTAGCTCCACCCCGGAGTGATTTTTATTAATTTATTTTTTTGCTGGGAACAAAAAATTATTATTGTAAAAAATCAAATGTTTAATAAACAGAGGCAAACTAAAAACGAGTATATAATACACCGGTGCTTATAAAAGTACAATTCTATTATTATCAGTATCACACACATAAAGGGTTCCATCTCTGCGGTCAATGGCAATCCCACTTGGATCGTAAAAGCTTTCTTCAGTTCTTCCTTTCCCACCAAAGCTCCTCACAAACTGACCATCAGTCTTGTAAATAGATATGCGATTGATTGCAGAACTCTTGACGCTAAATATAGGTGCTGTTACTTCAGTGATATAAATGTAGCCAAAAGTATCAATGGTGAGAGAAGAAGGGCGACTCAGGCCTTCATAACTAAGACGGGTAGGAGAAGCTCCTATTCTAGAAAGAGGTTTATGATCAATGGCAGAGTAGACATCAATACAACTGGAGCCATTATTCACTATGTATAATTTATCTGAGTTGAATTCCATACCCATGGGTTCATCAAAAGTACCCAAGGAAGAGCCTTTCTTTCCAAACTCAGTGACTCTTGTCAGAGTCATTTCACTTAAGACTACAATCCTGTGATTATCAGTGTCTGCTACATATATCTGCTTGGTCATTGGGTTTATAGCAACTCCAGTTGGATTACTGAACAGATTACGCTTATATCCTTTCTTTTCTCCACCTGCAGTTTCAATCACATTACCACTCAGTGTTTCTATTAGTCTAACAGAATGCTTATCAGTAACAATGAAATAAGCTTCATCATCAGTAAGAGCAATGCCATGAGGATCTGTGAATTTAATATCACATGAAACTCTGCCAGAGTCATCAATAAATTCAATGCTGTTTGAGCCTTGGTTAACGACGATCAAGGTGTTATTTTTCGTGATTGCTATTCCAATTGGTTTCTTAAGACTCTTTATTTCTTTTAGAGGTCTGCCTCTCATATAAGGGGAAGGATGTGCAATAAAAGTAATGGGTTCTTGGGCTGTCAACATGTCATCAGTTGTAATGGTTAGCAGTTGTTCCCCGCGATCGACAGGAACCATCTCAAAAGAATGAGAGAAACCTTGTACTTTTCCAAAGTCACAAACAGTGGTAGTGGTATTTCCAGTATCACAAGAGGTCAAAGTACATTGTATGGAAGGAGTTGAATCATATGGAGGATGAGAAGGATTAAAAAAGACTGTAAAAGTAGAAGGCAGACCAGCCATAACAAGGGGGTCATGTCCCACAGAGTAACTAGGACTACTCTTGGGGAAAAGATAACCAATATTTTGAGAACTACTGACTAAGGAAGAATTTCTAACAAATTTCACGTTTGCCTTTTCTTTAGGTTTAAAATCCTTTTTTTTCATCATGCATGTAGCTGAATGGATCTGCTTTAAGATTTCTGTCTTCTTTGACAAAAGTTGACAGCACGAACTGGTGCTAAGCTTGTGTTCCACTTCTTCTTGGATCCCAACGAAAGTCTTTAACATTTCGTCAGATTCTTGTCGCTGCTGCATTGCTATTTCCATTTTTTTGTCAAATATTTCATCGAGTTGGACTAATTTTTGCTGCGTTGCTTTTCGAATTGCATCAATAATTTCGTCCGATACTATAACTATCTCTTCTCTTATTTGTTCCTTCTGCTTGAGAATGTCACTCTCTACTTGAAGCAAGACTTCCCTATCAGCCGCCATGTCTTCTGTTCTCACCCTTAGACGAATGAGAGATTTTTTGAGTGCTTCTAAATGATTAGCGTACGAGACTTGAATATTGTGATATTTGTGACCTTGATGAGTTGTAGCAGCCATTTGATATGTGAGAAGCTCGTGGCACTTCTCACAGTAGAAATGATAATCTTCTTCCCCTTCTGTCCTCTCTACGGCATCTTTTAGTGACTTTAAGACAAAGGCAATGACATATTGAGAAGCTCCACCTTCTGGAACAGCAGTCTCTGCTCTGCAAACAGGACATTCAAAGACCATTTTTCCATCAGATATAGACTCTAGGCAATGTAGACAAAAGGAGTGACCACAAGGTATGGTCCTTGGATCTTTATAATCATCAAAACAGACAGAGCATGTCAGCAGCTCAGAAATATCAGCATTGGCCCTAGCCGCCATTTTGAACATTCAAGAAGGTGTGGTTAGAATATGCCAAACCACACCTACTTTAATTTTCCAAGATGTCTTGAAACTAAAAAAAATGAAAAATTAAGTTAACTAAAAACGAGTGCTCCTGACTGTATAATACACCAATGCTTATAAAAGTACAATTCTATTATTATCAGTATCACACACATAAAGGGTTCCATCTCTGCGGTCAATGGCAATCCCACTTGGATCGTAAAAGCTTTCTTCAGTTCTTCCTTTCCCACCAAAGCTCCTCACAAACTGACCATCAGTTTTGTAGATAGATATGCGACTGATTGCATTACTCTTGAAGCTAAATATAGGTGCTGTCACTTCAGTGATATACATGTAGCCAAAAGCATCAATGGTGAGGGAAGAAGGGCAACTCAGACCTTCATAACTAAGAGGGCTAGGAGAAGCTCCTATTCTAAAAAGAGGATTATGATCAATGGCAGAGTAGACATCAATACAACTGGAGCCATTATTCACTATGTATAATTTATCTGTGTTGAATTCCATACCCATGGGTTCATCAAAAGTACCCGAGGAAGAGCCTTTCTTTCCAAACTCAGTGACTCTTGTTAGAGCCATTTCATTTAAGACTACAATCCTGTGATTATCAGTGTCTGCTACATATATCTGCTTGGTCATTGGGTTTATAGCAACACCAGTCGGATTATTGAACAGATTACGCTTATATCCTTTCTTTTCTCCACCTGCAATTGCAATCACATTTCCACTCTGCTTCTTTATCAGCCTTACAGAATGCTTATCAGTAACAACGAAATAAGCTTCATCATCAGTAAGAGCAATGCCATGAGGATCCGTAAATTTAATATCTCTTGAAACTCTGCCAGTATCATTAATGAACTCAATGCTGTTTGAGCCTTGGTTAACAACAATCAAGCCTCCATTTTTCGTAATTGCTATTCCAATTGGTTTCTTAAGATTCTTTATTTCTTTTAGAGGTCTGCCTCTCATATGAGGGGAAGGATGAGCAATAAAAGTATCGTGCTTTTGGGCTGTCAACATGTCATCAGTTGTAATAGTTAGCAGTTGTTCCCCGCGATCGATAGGAACCACCTCAAAAGAATGAGAGAAACCTTGTACCTTTCCAACGTCACAAACAGTGGTAGTGGCATTTCTAGTATCGCAAGAGGTCAAAGTACATTTTATGGGAGGAGATGAATCATATGGAGGATACAAAGGACTAAAGGAGACTGTAAAAGTAGAAGGCCGACCAGCCATAATGACGGGGTCATGTTTTACAGAGTATCTAGGACTACTCTTGGGGAAAAGATAGCCAATATTTTGAGAACAACTGACCAAGGAAGAATTCCTAACAAACTTCCCGTTTGCCTTTTCTTTAGGTTTAAAATTCTTTTCTTTTGTCATGGCGGAATGGATCTGCTCTGAGATTTCTTTCTTCTTTGACAAAAGCTGACAGCACGAACTGGTGCTAAGCTTGTGTTCCACTTCTTCTTGGATGCCAACAAAAGTCTTTAACATTTCATCAGATTCTTGTCGCTGCTGCGTTGCTGTCTCCATTTTTTTGTCAAATATTTTGTCAAGTTGGGCTAATTTTTGCTGCGTTGCTTTTCGAACTGCATTAATAATTTCATCCGATACTGTAACTATCTCTTCTCTTATTTGTTCTTTCTGCTTGAGAATGTCACTCTCCACTTGAAGCAAGACTTCCCTATCAGCCGCCACGTCTTCTGTTCTCGCCCTTAGACAAATGAGAGATTTTTTGAGTGCTTCTAAATGATTAGCGTACGAGACTTGAATATTGTGATATTTGTGACCTTGATGAGTTGTAGCAGCCGTTTGATATGTGAGAAGCTCGCGGCACTTCTCACAGTAGAAATGATACTCTTCCTCCCCTTCTGTCCTCTCTACAGCATCTTTTAGTGACTTCAAGGCAAAGGTAATGATATATTGAGACACTCCGCCTTCAGGAACAGCAGTCTCTGTCCTGCAGACAGGACATTCAAAGACCATCTTTCCATCAGATATAGACTCTAGGCAACGTAAACAAAAGGAGTGACCACAAGATATAGTCCTTGGATCTTTATAATCATCAAAACAGACAGAGCACGTCAGGATTTCAGAAATATCAGCATTTGCCCTAGCCGCCATTTTGAACAATTAAAGAAGGTGTGGTTAGGATATGTCACGCCTACAGAACCACACCTACTTTCATTTTCCAACATGTCTGGACAATGTCAAAGACGTCCTGGTCTTATGGGAATGCTCATGAGTTTCGTATCTCCTCCTCAATTCACGGCCTCTCCGTGGCTCTTCTCTCTTCTATACGTCTCGGTGTGCGGGCTCTTTCTTTTCAAGATGCGTTTGAGTCCAGACAAGGCAAATCGTGTCATTTTCAAAGCCCTCCCTTTCGGAATACTCTTTGGTGCTGCTGCCTCCCGTCTCGCTGACGGCAAAGTACTCTCCATTAAAAACCCTGATTTTCTCCCAAGGGTCTACACGCTAGGAGGCGGGATGGTATTTTATTGCATGAGCTGGGTGTATCTTGAGTTTGGCTCTCTCGTTGGTTATGGTTACATTAGCTACATAGTCGCACTGGGTATTTTCATTTACGGGTTTAGCTCAAGTTTTCAACTCTACAAGGACTACGCTAACGCCGATTATGCAGTACTTGGTGTCCTCTTGCTTCTCTCAGTCCTCGTATTCCTGTATGTATTGTCCCGGATACCAACCTGGTATGTACCCCTTCTCCTCGCACAGTTGGTCTTACTGAGTACTCTTGTATCCATTCAATTTTCGCTTCTCTCAAGGAAGGAGATACCAATGCTTTATTTGGGCACTATTGGCAGTGTATTTCTTTATGTTTCTGATGTCCTGAGGGCTATTGGAACCTGGCGCATTCCTTTCAAGCATTATGATACCATTTGCATGGGATTGAGCTACGCAGCTATGTTGCTCCTCTTTAATTCCACCATGGTGATTTAGAGACTTGAATTGTTTTTGTACGGGGATAGAGTAATTCTGTTTTCTTTGAAACTATATATAAGCCCTTTTGTTTTCTTTTAATTGTTGTTAAATTCATTTTGACCATTAATTTAATTTTAATGGATTTTGTAATTTTAATTTGAGCCACACCCTCTTTCAGCTATAGGGCGGATCTTGTCCAGTTTCAGCGAGTTCTTTCAGTCAATTTTCACAATGTATCCTTCCATTCAAATCTGTTCAGTGCTCTATGGCTCACTGTGTGGCTTATATCTCTTTTATGCAGTCAAAAGCAACAGGAGTCCACTTTTTAAAGTGATTTTTAGAGTCCTACCACTCCTCTCTCTCATAGCAATCATGACATACCTGGATCAGTACAAGCCCATAGAGAACACCACACAATATTACTTCATGAAAATGAACAAAACAGTCTGGGCGATACTGTTTGTAGTGATAGGGGATGTCTACATCTACTGCAAAATGTCACTTTACAAGATGATTTCAATCATTGTAGCCTATGGTTTTCTCATTTGCATTTTTTCATTTGATGGTCAGATCATCCCGTACATCACAGTGTCTGAGATAATATCACTTCACCTGTTTGGATTCGTTTCTGCTCTTGCTGCAATTTACTCTCTTCAGAAGCTAAAGAGAGATATTTTCTTTTCCCTGATGTTAATGCAAGTTTTGTTATCAATGCTGATATCGTGGTTTTCTGTTACATTGATTCAGTTAAATGGGGCAACATTTCATGGGGCTTTGGGTGTGTTTGGTGCCTCAATGTTTTATGTAGGGGAACTGGTAGTGCTGGTGACTAGCTCAAGGAGAGGGAAAATTACTTTTGACATACTCGACTCTCCAATTCTGACTGTAACCAACTATGCTGGGTTTTATTGTATTATTGTCTCACTTTTATTGGAATAAAAGAAATGTTTTTTACACAATTTTATGGTCCTGCCACGCCCATTAGGCTTAAAGTGTAGTGGGCTAAAATTCGAATCTTGTCTCAGATCTCAGACTCAGTTGGATTTGTGAAGGCTGCTATAGTACCCAAACTAAAAGATGGAGACAGTTCACCAGATTGCATCTCTTGTCTACGGTGCTCTCAGCTGCTTTTACTTGTTCTTCATAATAAGGAGCAACTACCGCCATCTTAAAGCACTCTTCAAAATACTGCCCCTCTTTGCACTACTGTTCTGCCTCATCTCTGTTAGTATGAAATACGCTGCTCCTTTTAACATAAAGTCTCCATACTACGTTCAGAAACTCTCCATGGTAACAATGGGTGTTATATTCTCTCTAATGGGTGACATATATCTCTGCTATAAATCGCTTTTTATGTATGGGATCTTGTCCTTTGCAGTTGCTCAAGGCTTTTATGCCTTCACTTTTTCTGATGAAGGCTTCCTCTTTACTCAAGTCCGTTCTCCAGAGCTAATCAGCCTTCTTTGTATTGGTTGTATCTCTATTGCCATATACGCTTATCTTGTTTCAAAGATGACGTGTGGCCTATCAGTCCTTGCCTTGATTTACACAATCCTCATAACGTTGATGGCGTGGTCTGCTGTTATGCAAGTACAGAAATATGTCTCTGTGGTTACACTGGCTGGTGGTGTGGGGGCTTGTCTTTTCTATGTTTCCGATGTGACGATCTCGATGAATTTGTGGAGAGGACCTCTTTCGAGTTTTCTTGCTAAAGAGTTTGTCATGATCACTTATTACGCAGCACAGCTCCTGATAGTCTTTTCACACATTTACAATGATTGACACATTTGTGAACTGGATTATTTTTCATATACTTATTTTTTGACAATGTAACAATCATTGTAATTATAAATGTACTTTACACAAACTAACAAAGTATTTAAAAAAAACTATTAATCAATCATTCGTTTGTTGCAACTTGCAAGGTACTAGTTTTTGTTGGGGCAGTGGGTCTCGGTGGTCTGGCTGGAAGAGTATTAGAGCGTGAAGGTACTGGTGGTGCTGGACGTCTGTTAAAACAAGTGGCAGAATTATATCAATTATTGAGTGTGTTGACTATCATACCTTGGAGATTCAGTTGATACAGGTATAGGGGAATTATTACCACCTGGGCTGCTAGTACTATTCAATACAATTAAAAGTATGCTTTTAATGTACATACAATAAAATCAATAGAGCAACAAAGCATATATACAGTAGTCCAACTATACCTAGCAGCTCTGGTTATTTTAGCTTGTTTCCCTGTGTTTGTGTTAGAGTTGACATCTGTGTGATGGCTGTTCCTAGCAATGCTTGACGTTGGTTTTGAGTTTGCCATAGGAAGAGGATCAGAGCCGGTAGCATATTGTCTTTGAGTAGTTATATAGTGGTATGGACACCACATTATATTACCCTAAAAAATGATTAGTACTATAATAGTTATGTGAATGCTTGAATTCATACCTCGGGCCCTCTAATTGGCCTTATAGAAGATATTGTGAAGTAAAACGATAAAAGCCATGTCTTTATGTAAATAAATAATTAAGTTTTACCATTGCACAAAGCAATACCTTTATTCTTTCTTTTATTCTTTCAAACAAAGATGGTTTTTTAGCTCCAGCTCTATCATTTTCTTGAGCCATACTTCCAGTAATAACATCCACTTCTTTGGCATCCTAAAATGTGTTACTTTACATTGTTTTTATAACAATGAGTATTGATCTACTTTTGCAGCTGTTAGCCTTGAGCCCTCAATAGTAGCTCCTTTGTCTCCCCATTGAACTTTCATTGGCGTTATTCCACCAGATCCCCTTCCTCCATAATAAGATGCATCAACCGTTGACCACTTTTGAGGTGGAGTTGGATCAGCTGGCGTTTCAGGATCAGCCTTTTTTGGCAATGAAATAATTTTCTATAGTAGCCAAAATTAATGTATAAAATTGGCAAAATATTAATTAGAACCTACTCCAGTTAGCAAAGGTATAAAAAACCACAATGCAAGCAAAGCAATGAGTATTAGAAGAGCCAGCATGCTAAATGTCAGGCCAACTGCCAAGCCAGCATTTGGAGACTATTTGAAAAATGTTATCAGTATATCTAACCATTTTTATGCATACTGTTCCTGTGGTAGGCGTACAATCTTGAGCTGATATTGTAACATTGCTTGAAATGAATGAAATTCCATTAAGTGTCACTTGAAGCAAAATGTCCCTATATTGCTGTTACATAGCAGTCTATAGTGTAACTTACTACTTACTGTGAAGTTTCGAAATTCGGCAAAGAACAGACTATTCTGTCATATTGTATATTGCCCACTGGTTTAGTAACTATACACATTAATAAAGTATTATAATAATTGGACTAATAAAATTAATCTTACTTTCAAATTGTGTCTCGTTGTATATAAAACGACAAGCAGTGGAATTAGAATTGAAAGTGTTAGTGAATCCTTGTCCAGTCAGTGTTGTTGTCAGCCCCTCTTGATTAGTGCATATTTGGGTAGGATTAGCTCCTAATATCTCAATGCATGTGTCATTGATGACCTATATTGTGTACATGCATGTACATACATGCAGGTAAATGCATGCAGTGTGCAATCAAAGTATGAGCTTTTTGTAAGTCAATGAATGTACCGGCACCTGATTTATAATTGTTGTCAAATATTGGAAGTCACTACCAATAAACAATTCTTTCTCATCAGTCACCAGACCAAGCAACTATTGATAGCAATAGAATAACAATATAATTTATTTCTGTAAATTTTTTGGTTATATTTTTACCTGCTCTCTGTTTGCATTAGCAATGCCTATAGCAAAAATTGATCCTCCTTTTTGACGAATTTTAGAAGCCTATTATACATTTATGCACTCCACATTAGGCTCAGTAATTCAGATGTTTGCTCACTTCATTAATAGTTGCTGTTTGATCACCTATTTCCCCATCGGTAAGTATCAGCACAACACTTGCCGTATCACCTCCAAGACTATCCATTTGATTATTGACCTGTATAATATTAATACTCATTATTATTATCAAGTAATCTCTGTGGGGTTATACCATGCTTAGTCCAGGGGATAGGTTTGTTCCTCCACCAACAGTGTGAGACTCAAGTCTTTTAATACCAGTTTCTATTTGTGTTCTGTATTTATATAAATGATTATTCCGTAACACGCTCAAATTTACCTATTTGATGTTAGGTCAAGAAGTATGAGACTATTAGATGCAAATGTGATAAATGACAGTCGGAAATTTGGGCTGGAAGGAAGATTCGTATATTAATTAAATATTATAGCTAAAATCTATCTATAGTAGGCATACTTCACAAAATTGACTGATACATTTTTCACGAAAGGAACTATTTCAGTTGCAAAGTTTCCACCGACACTACCAGAACTATAGATAACACATTATTATGATATGTAAAGTAAAGCTGATAGTTTACAAGTGCATAGCAAGACTGTTTGTGCATAACCAGTTGCAGCTAACCTGTCCAATACAAAGTAGAAATCAAAGATACCTCTGCATTGTGGGACATCGCTGTCAACTTGCCCATTAACTGTGATGGCAGGAGAGAGCAAAAACAAGAAGCATAGTACCTGGAACATTTCTGCAATATCAGATCTAGGGTGGAGCTGGCTGCTAACTAGCTACGCAAAGTATCACGTGATACCACACCATAACCGGACCGGTACCTCACGAAACATCGATACTAGATCGATCTAACATCTACGAACTACTACTAACACCTGTGGGACTACAGGTGTGACAAGATCATAGGTTACGTAGTCTATAATATCTCTCCATTCTCTTGAAACATCATTTGACTTTTCATTTCTTTTGCTCTCAGTCATAGTTTCGATGGGGTTAAGAGGCCAGTTGCTCTTCCTTTTCCTCTGCTTTCATTATTCCTGGTCGAATGATTCTGTATTCGAAGTGCGATGGGATAGCTCTGGAACCTCAGAGATAAGGTTATTTGTATGTATTTGTGTGTGAGAGAGAAAGACTGTTCTGCCTGTTTAAAAAACATGAGTTCTATATAATGTATCAATATTAATTTTGTGATTGCATGCACATACCGTTCAGTTTTGAGACGTGTGGCTGGAAGACACGAAGATCTGGGCACTAATAACAATATTGAGTTATACATGCATTGTCACACATCTTAGCTAGGGCTTACCCTCTCTGGGATAGTTATGCTTGTGATTTTATATACTTGGGGAAACTAACGCCTTTCTCCCTACAGTAATCATTTCGAT
>NW_003546253.1:227022-229800 GCF_000090795.2 Amphimedon queenslandica | reverse complement strand
CTATTGGTACATAATGACTCCCATACTTTTAACATGTGATATTTAAATGTGCATGCTGTATTTATAGGTCAATGTCAGGCAGGTGTCCCACAACTTTCCGCTTACATCCATTTTGGAGTATATCAAACTGGAAGGAGATATTACTTTTACAGCACTTATGGTAATAAAAACAGGCACACATACACAATAATTGTGCAATTCTTATTTAGAAAATGACTGTGCTGATGGAGTCAAATTATTTATTAATGTACTTGAAGCACGCTCTACAAGCTCAACAGTATATCCTACCATTGCAGCTAGTAATACTATGAATCCAACTGTTACTGGATCAACAATTGGATCAACCGGAACAACAACTGGATCAACCAGAACAGTAACTGGATCAACCGGAACAGTAACTGGATTAACTACTTCCAGTACTTCTGGTATGTACAGCTAGTGTAGTACTATTACCCTATACCATGAAATTTATTTGAGAAAAATTTTTTTCAAATCCTGCAATGGAGCTGCAGAATTTCGAGATTTTAATTTTTTGCAACGAATGAAATTTGCAAAAATTTTGTTGCATAAATTTCATGGTACCGTATAGCGGGAAATTTTGGAGGGACTAAAATTTAGCAAATTACTAAATTTTGATGATCTACAAATTTGTGGCCATGTGCCATTGAGCATATGTATAATGGCTCAAAATGGGGGATTTTATTTTGGCGGATGGTTATTGAAATGCCAAATTTGCCAAATTTAATTCCCTCCAAAATTTCCCGCTATACAGTATTACGGTAGGTCTTGGACATACATGTATGCATACTGACTATTAGCAGTACTATAGTGCATACAAAAAATGTTGCTATTTATCTATAGTACTATGTATGATTGCTTTTACTACAGTATTTGTATAGCATTGCTATTTAGAGTATTTTCACTAGTAATTCTGCCACTACTAGTTATGGTAAAAATTCCCTACCAGTACTATAAGCTCTCCTATTCTACAGTAATAGTACCACAGCAATCATAGGATCTACTATCAGCCTTCAAAGTAATACTATTATACTAACTGCAAGCATTTGACCTATTAGCTTCATTTAAAGTAATACACCAATCAGTAAATCTACTGTCATTATTGCTAAAGCTATTGTTAGATCTACTACACCATCAATAGTTTGTTATAATTTACTACATGTTTACACAACTTATCGTCTATCAGTTTTGGGGAATTTGTATGTTTTCTATAACTGTCCCCTATAGCTACAAGCGCTTCGTCAACTGTTGGTAGCTCTTATGAAAGTGGCAGTTCACATTTGGATAAACAATATTTTCTCATCATTGTTGCTGTTCTTGCTCCTTATTGTTTTGCCCATGTCAATAATGTGCTGTAGAAAATGAAGAGGGAGCAGCTAGTGCACTAGGTTAGCTGCATATGTTGTTTATATTGAAATTAAACCAAAACTGCACAGGAAGGTAGAATTCTTGGCAGTTGGGCAATATCCCTAAGTTCTGCCTAGAAAAAAAATTAAAGATGGTTGGAGACTAATATTTTTCATTTTAAGTTCATATACACCAGACTAGTAGACTACGATATCATGCTTTTTATGCATGGTTATTAATATTAATTGCATGGACGGTCTAAGTGATGAACTGGTTGGTTCATTTGTTGAGGTGGTTTTCCTGACCACTCCTGACGACCATAGGCAGAACTATGATATCCTAATACCTAATAGTGTAACTGTTTTTTATTCTTTCTTCTTTTATCTCTTTTTCAGCACGGTAAAACCACATGACACATAATACTTGATGCATACAGGTACAATCAAAATATATTTATTGTCTATACATGTGTAATGACTTATATAAACACAACTCTCAGAGATTATTACATTTGTGTATTACTTTATTATTGTGTGTATGTGTGCGTGGGTGAGTGTGCATGCTCAGTGTGAAAGATTTGGAACACATGTTTTGTTTGTGTGATTTGAGCCCTCTTCTTTGTTACTATTTTGATTCTTCGTAATAATTTTGTCAACCATCTTACACATGCATGAGTCACTTGATTTATTATTGTTGTAAAATTTGAATTCACTAACAACAAACAGTTTCTTCTAACAACAAACAGTTTCTTATATCATCATGCAGTCACCAGACCAAGCAACAAATAATATAGCAATAAAAATAATTTCTCTAAATTTTGTGATAATGTATTTATATTTGGCCTCTGCAGTTAGTGCAGTAGCAAAAATAGATCCTCCTTCAGTTTTGACAAATTTTAGAAGCCATTATACATTTATGCACTCCGCATTAGGCTCAGTAATTCAGATGTTTGCTCACTTCATTAATAGTTGCTGTTTGATCACCTATTTCCCCATCGGTAAGTATCAGCACAACACTTGCTGTATCACCTCCAAGACTATTCATTTGTCATTATTATCAAGTAATGTGTGGGGTACTTATAGTCCAGGAGATGAGGTTTGTTCCTATACCAATAGTATAAGGTTTGTTCCTATACCAATAGTATAAGGTTTGTTCCTATACCAATAGTATAAGACGTACTGACTCAATTAAGTCTTTAAATACCAGTTTCTATTTGTGTCCTGTATTTATATAAATGGTTTGTTTTGCGACCCACTCAAATTTACCTATAATGACCTTGTTAGGTCAAGATTTATGACTATTTAGATGCAAATATAAAATTTGTAAATGACATGAACACACCCGTGTATAGTTCCGTCCGCCCACCCACCATATCCATAGATATTAGAGTTACAGGGATAGGAAACTTCCGTT